>NC_043764.1:19350530-19375530 GCF_902148845.1 Salarias fasciatus | reverse complement strand
TGAACTGTGGCACGACCTCGTGCCCCCCCACCCCCCACGATCCAAAGATCCGTGCTTTATCTCAGCCTACACTGAACCATAATTACCGCAGTCTTACTCTTACATAAGGCTGACACAATCCTGTAGCTGCACGCCCAGCGCTGGACTCCTACTGCATGACGATGACTGAGCGTGCTGCGTTGCTTTTAAATGCAAAATGTAAAGAAGAGTGAAGAGGAAGGAAAAGAATCAAAGAAAGAGAAAGAAAGAAATCCGTAGTTATGCAACCTGAGTCAGCTGTGTATTGTTCCTTGTTTGAAGTAACTGTAGTGTCAGGGATTTGTTGTAAAGAGCTTTACTGGGTCTGCTCACCTCAGCTAAGCCTCATACTAACAAATATACCAGGGTGAAAAGACGCCTGACATTTGCTTCTGCAATTTTTTGTGCGCCAAGTAATCCACACTTTGATTCTGTCAGGAAATGTTTCTCCTGCACACTTCAATCTGTCTCTTTCACACATATATAGATCATTAACACCTGTCCCCCTGTGTGTGCATGCATGCATGTTAGTGTGTGAGTGTGGGCTGAGGTCCATCCATTCCAGCACTCTTCCTAGTATTCCACACCTCCCATCTTAATAACATTTTTTTAATAGTATAAATCTGCACCCTGGCCTGTTTGGATGCTTCAGTTTGTTTCTATTTTGTTGTCCTTTTTTTCCCCTTTTAAAAATTCAACACTGATCTGTGTGAATTTAATGGTGCAGTCATACATCAGAAGTCCAGCGCGCTGCATTGGAAGTAAGGAACAAATGCTCTTATTGAACCACTGAGTCACATGACGAAGTGTTCATTTCCCTCGTGGCATGTGGACAGAAATCCCATGATCATCTTTCTGTTTTTAGTCAACAGGGAGAGACTGGGTGTGAGAGAGTGCTGGTGAGGCAGTAACACTGCACGGACAGTCACGTCTGACAGCCAATCCATCTCGTACGCCGCCCCTCCCCTCCTCCACGCCCTCCATGCTCCCCCAGGGATGTGTCACCGCCTCTCAGCTCTGTACATTAACATAAGTTTTCAAAATTACTGCTATTATTTACCGAGGCGAGCCCTCCTCTCTGCTGGCCTGGTAGCCATAGTAGTCCATCAAGCATAAATCATGTATGAGTGAGATCACTGCACCACAACAGCCGCCTCCCACTCCCCCCTCGCTGCACACACACATATCCATAAAGCCCCAGCCTTGTAGCAGAAAGTAAATCAAAACTGGTCATTTACGCTGCCCCGCCTCTTAATACAGCACCGCCACCACTCCAGCCGACGTCACGCTGCAGGAACTATAACCTGAAGCCGACTCGGAGAAAAGCTTCACATGAGCATGTTATGTAAAATGTGTGTGTAAGCTCTGTCTCCTACTATCTGCTCCATCCTCTCCAGCTTCAAGACTACATACACTTAATTAGTTTTCTCTCATCTCCAGGTCTTTATGATCTCAGTGCTACGATTTTATCTTAAACCTCGTGTGACCATCCCTGCTCTCTGAGTGTTTGATCAGATTTTCTATTCCCAGGACATTTCCATACCCAGAGCCATTAAAGCTCTTTGCTCAGGGCTAAACACAGGGATGACCTCCATCTACGTCCACTGTTCTCCATTTAGGTCCATCAAAACATGGCTTCCAGTCATCTCATGTGTAGGCTTCTTCTGGTACACAATAATTCTCATAAGCAGCTTCACATATTTTGTTTTTGTCTCATTAAAGCAGCTAAAACAGCCCATGAAAACAGGAGATTATTCACTTGACACCTTAGCACAAAAACACTTTTGATCATTAGAAGACAGCGTTTAGTGTCTGTCCTGTTTCTGCATACAGATCTTCTTCCTTTAGCTCGCACACACTTTAAGAAGCAGTCGTTTCTCCTCCACTGTGATTAAACCGTCTGCATCAGCGGTGTTGCACCATCATCAAGGCTGTCAGTTTAATTTAGCTAAACAGAGATGACCCATGACTGTTATTACTACTTTGCACAATAATACTTTTACAGCTGTTCCTTGCGAGCGTGGGAAGTAAACGGATAATGAGGATGTAAAAGGATGAACTGAACATGAGTTTCTCGGTGAGTGATAATTTAATTAATCCCCGTGGGATGCTTTTCAGCAATGCTGCTTTAAGAAAAATGAATAATGGGCACATTATACCTGCAATTTGTGTGTGAGATTAAAAATGAGCCCTCGGTATTCATGTCATGGAAGAACTAATGCATTTCACGAAGGAGGAAACTTTTATTTTAAGGCAAAAGTAGAAAATGAGCACAGTTTCATATTATTCCTTCTGCTCTTGAATAACATCGTTCACAGTTGCAGCCCGGGATGAAAGTAAGTGAACACAGTGTTGGATTGCAGCCATAAATCAGAGTAACGCCCCAAGTTGTGAACTGCGAGCCTCGCACTGTGGCGGTTACTTACATGTCAGACGCTTGTTGTGGTTGGTTGACCCGGTGGACGACATGATCCAGGGATGGAGGACCGGCCGAAGAGTGTTTGGCTTGGAGTGTGAATTTTTTCTTGTCCACCCCCCCACCCCCCTCAGTGGTGAAGGCTCCGGGACGGGATGCTGGTGTGTGTGGTGGATGGTCATCTAGTCATGGCATCTCTTGACTTTGGTGGTGGGATTGTGGGAGATAGTTACCCTTTCCTCCTGCTTCCCTCTCTCTCCTCTCTTTCTTCTCCTCTCCTCTGGCTTTTTGCTGTGTTCGCTGACTCCAGCCACCCCCCCACTCACTCCCCCCTCTCTCTGATTGCCTTGCTGTTTTTTTTTTTCTTTTTTTTTTCTAGGTTTTCCCTCTCGCTGTTTCACACTCTCATCTCGGCTGCCTCTCCATACACACATACACACACTCACACACACTCTGTCTTGTTCACTCTGTCAGACAGGCTCAGTAGTGGGCTGTACCGCTTGTGTGTGAGTGTGTGTGTGTGTGTGTGTGTGTGTGTGTGTGTGTGTGTGTGTGTGTGTGTGTGTGTGTAAAACGAGGGGGGTTATAGTGGGCTACGGCATTGTGGCCTGTACCAACTGGTGACTGTAGGGGGTCGGCATGATCAAGAGGAGGAGAGGCTTTTTACATAATACTGAGGAATGTACCAGGATTAATCTCGCCCCCTTTCATCCATCCCTGCCCGCCTATATGTTATATATTTACCTATATGTCAACCTATTGAGTATAACTTTAGCCATGTATTGACACATCATTTATTGCTGAAATTTGTTTTCGACACAGATATAATGTTTTTCAAGCAGAAGGGACTCTAGGTCTCATCGCTGGACATGAGAAATAACTTCACTGAATGTTAAATATACAAAATTCACAAGAAAAGAAACGGTTAGCTGTTCATCTTTTATATAATTGCTTTAATTTTTTACACTAACGTATTGTCTTGGAATTCCTCATATCTCACCTTATTGTTCACCCTGCTTTGATTCTATCCTTTCATTTTAGTTTAGATTGCTCATTTTCTTGTTGTTGTTTTTTTTTTTTTTTTTACCAGATCTCCTTTCAAAAGGAAGTATTGACTTCAAAGGAACTGGAAAATATAAAAGGTGAATAGATAATAGGAAGCAAAACAGAGAAAATATTGCACTACAGTAAAAAGGAGAAGCATTGCCAAAGTCAGAAAAACGTCTTTTCCCATAATTTTATTGCTTTGACTGAACAAAGTTACAGCCACATTTGCCTTTCTCAGTGTCAACAGGGGTTTTCCTGACAGAAAGGCTACGCTTTTGATTTGCCGGGTAATTATAAGGACTTTGCATTTTTTCCTTTGTTTGTGTGCATGGTATATTGACAAGTATTCCTCACAGATGTGCTTTCAAGGTTAACTGCATGGGAGCTGGAAATTGCTCATAGCTGTCTGTAGTTCTTTGTGTTTGACCTGCTGTGCTGGCGTGCTGGCGTGCTGTGCGTGCGTGGGCTTTTCTAAAGATAGTTTGGGTCCATTAAGTTAATTGATTGCTCTAAATTACCTATAGATGTGTGACTTGTTTGTCTATTCCCCTGTATGTTTGTTTCTCTCAGGCCTGGAACCACAAACCAAATCGAGACAAATATTTACATGTCTTGTCAAATTCATTAAATTGAAATACATTGTAGCTTAAACTTCATAATCAAACACAAAAATGCAGTATACCAACACAGAACAACCTTAATTTCATTACCTTTTGTTTTTTTTTTTTAACAGGCTTGTGCATGTTTTAGAGAAAAATATGCAGCTAGACTGATGCTGAGATGATTTATAATGTAGGTCCAAATGCCTCATTGGTTTTGACATGCGCCACACGATTACAGTGAACTCCACATCACATATTCTGTATCGTGCCTGTCTTCCGATGATCAATTTGACATGAAAACCAACTTTGTGTGTTTTCGGATGATGTAAAAAAGTGAATATTTGCATTATTTTTGTCCTATAGGCAATAATCTAGAGTGACTGATCAGTACACCTATCCATATACTATCCCTGTGTGAAAAAAATTACTGAATGTAGCTCTGCTTGGAAAGAATACACACACTTTTTACCTACAGACTGTAAAGAAGGATTTCCTCATGAGCTACAGCCAGCTCTGGTCGAATACATTTTACTGAGTTGTGCAAGTAAATGCACTGAGTAAAGTGATGGGGATTCCCTTACATTTACAAAGCGCTAATTCATTATTTAGGGATTGTTAATATCTCAAGAATGGCCGGGCAATACCAGGAAATTTTATTTGATCGATATAAATGGTCTACAGGTTCTACTTCATCCTTTTAGTGCAACACTTCAATTCATCAGACAACAGTTTGATCGTTCTGGGAAAAAAAATAAGCTGCACAGAATCCACAAAACATTTCTAACTGCAAAGTTAATGGGCAATTAAGAGGTGAGAAACCCCCCCTGCCTTTCATTAATGGCTCACGTTTCAGTGTGTTGGCTTATTAGAAAGAAATTCCATTAAATATGTATTGATGTCAGCGAAAGACCTCTCTGCTCTTGATATATTTGATATATTCTCCCATAATCCTTTGTAGTGTTGGGCAGAGGTTTCACTGCTTGTTGGCACACACATAATTTATGATTGGAAATTAAATTATCATCTTCCCTTATTTAAATTTTTTTTTACCATTGAACTTGTTTTTTTTAAATAGCCTTTCTTGACTAGTTGTTTTTTTTTTTTTTATGGATGCATGAACAGCCCACGTTGTAGTGTGTAATTATGTGCATACACAAGCACGTAATTAAAAAAACACAGATCCCCACAAATACTCACAGTGTTGCAGAAGCACACCGGAAGACTGTCACACAGGGGGGGTTAATTGGCACTTAGCATCATGGATCCCTGCAGGTCCCGACTCCCCCTTCCCTAATGAGATGCTTCTAACAGCCAATTACATCACACTTCAGCTGGAAGAAGCTGTTTCAGTCCGACCACTAATGTCTTGGAAAAGGCATTGCCTACTCTGTAAGGAGATAAAGAAGGATAATAAGACATGATTTATGGCCTGTTCTACTTCATTATGTCGCTGCGGTCATCTGTGTACTCTGAATTTCTTCTTAATATATATTCTCCTGCTGTCCCAGCTTTACAGATAAGGTAATTCTACATGAAACTTGATTTGTTTATCAGTCCTGTGTTTAAAACGGGAACAATCCCGAGGAAGCTGTGTCTAACTCTTGGGTTTGACAGGAAGTTCAACAATGTTTGGCATTTGTCAAAGTGTGAGGGATGATATTCCCCTTCACTGTACATACTGTAAACTCTTTCATGAGTCAGTATTGACCTCTGCTGGTAAACTCTGTGTATTGCATTTCAATGCAGCAGAACTCGAATGCAATTAGTGGTGCAAAGATTCCTGCCAACATCATTTTATCACAGCTCGGAGGTGACTCTGGTGCCTAGAGGAATACAATCAAGAAAAATCATTAAAATTCAGCGATTATAGGAGAATACTCATGTTTCCGTGAAACTGAGGGACACGTTTTCTCTGGCAATTTAAATGACAGTTCTTGTAGGTCAACTCATGTGTGTATGTGTGTCATGTTACAGACCTTCCTGGGTTTAATTCATTCAGGTGAACAAAAGGGGATTTCCAGCGACTGTTTGAGGTGTTGTGCGTGCATGTGTGTGTGTGTGTGTGTGTGTGTGTGTGTGTGTGTGTGTGTGTGTGTGTGTGTGTGTGTGTGTGTGTGTGTGTGTGTATGTGTGTGCGTGAGTGTAAGGCATGCATGTGTGTGTTGCGCCTGTTGCTCTTTCAGCTTTATCAGTGCTGGTTTCCTCTTTGAAACAGTGTTGTCTCAGTTTTCTGCTGCATCGCCTCTGATGTGGTATGTGAGTCATACTGTGGTAAATACACACATTTGTGCATGTACACACACAAGTCACAGAGTCGCAAACACATGTACTACTTCCATCGACTCAATCGGACCATTCCCGGTCACCGGTTAGAATTCCCTCGGCCCCGGCGGAGCGCTTTGATTTTCCTGTAAAGAAGGGAAAGTGCTGACATGAGCCGCCGGATTGGAGGCGACGCGCGGCCGCAGGCAGCCTCGGGGACGAGACCCTCAGAAAAAAAAATGTGCGCGTCTTCACTTTGCATCTCGGCAGCCTCACCAGACAGTAAAGTCAAAGCGCTCAAACTTTAATAAAAATATCACATTGTGCAGTGTGGGGGATATTCTGGGGGTCACCATGGCAACAGACATCCAAGTGCCACGTGCACGAGCACGCACACCTGCCTGCCACTGTTCTAACTTGTGCCTCCGAGCCTCCCTGTTAGACAGTATCTAGGTGCTGTTTGCTAAATGTGGCAGGACAGAGAGGCGACAGCAGCAATGCCTTTGTTCGCAGGGAGAGGAGCGCGCGCTTCTGTCAAGGTGTTAATTAGCCATTGTGAGTCTGGAAAGTTGCTAGGCTTGTGCTCGCTTCAGCTGTGAGATGCACAACCTTTGTGAGAAACAAGAGCTTTTGTCTCGCCGAACTATGCTAGAATGTAACACAGTCATTGGCAGCATCTTTGAAAGCAGCAGTGCATTATAAATACAACCACTGCTCTCCATACGCTCTGTTTGTCCTTGCCAGCAGCAGATCTGACAGCTACAGTGTTTCTACCTGTTATGCCATTAAAAAAAAAACTTTCTGACAGCAGTGAGCTCGGTTTGATTCCACTCAGTTGTTTTGTTTTCTGACTTTGGGTCTGTTTTGTGGTTTTAATATAGTTCACTGACTAAAATCTGAAATGTGAAGCTTCCACGTTTCTTTGATTGTGTTACGCAGACAAGCTGTGAACGTGTGCGCTTTGAAGGATCAGCTCCGGGTCCACATGATGATTAGTGTTGTCAGTTGTGCGAGTGTGTGCGGGGTTTTTCAACGTCTAAATGAAATCTAGTGACTCATGTGAAGGAAGCCGGCGACTCGGACTGGGAGACTGACAGTATTGGTTTGACTCGTCACGCTGAGCCTCGCCACCGATATACAGCAGCGAACTTCGTATTTTCTTGTGGACATTAGTCATTTCCTGATTGAACAGTGAACTGCACATTATAATTGTTTCCATGACCTTTGAAGATAAAAGCCTTTTTTTTTTTCCTTAACAGTTCAGATCATAGAAATTAAATTGACCTATTAGCCTCAAGAAAATTTTTAGATTGCAGGAGAAACTAAGAAATCTGCAGGGAGAACATGCAAACTCCATATTGAAAGCCCCCCCCCCCCCCCCCCCAACAGGGACCATTCTCGCCGTGAAGGTTGCTCACCATTACAGCACTGTGTGGAATGGTAACTCAGTAAAAAAGTCGAATGAGGTGTTGACATGTGACATGTTTGCAATACCTCTGTTACTTCTGCCTCAGGTTGCCTCCCTGGAGTGTGCATGTGTAACACTTCATGTTTGGAAATAAAATAGCGTTTGGATGTTTCTCATCGCGCCGGCGCTTGCCAGCGAGCATGTGCATGTGTGTGAGTGTGTAAATGTATGCATGAGTATGTGAGTCACGCACCACTATCCAGCCCCCTGGGCTTTGAGTTCTGACGCCCATCTTTCAGCTCCTCTACTGCACACTGAACCCAGTGAACCTTCTGCTGTTTACACTCTCCCCCTCCTCCTGCTCGCTCCGTCTCTATTTATCTCCCTCACACACTCTCATGCTCATCTATTCTCCCTCCGTCTCTCTTACTTTCTGTCTCCATCTCCCTCCAGCTCCCTACAGTAGGCTACATCTCTCATTCTCACGCACCCTCGCTCTCTTGTGTTCTCAGTCTTTTCTCTCGCAACCATTCCTCAGTCTCTCTTTATAACCGAGCTTCTGTGTATCTACCTTTTACAGATCAAGACTTATTCAGACTCAGACAGTCTCTGTCTCTATAAGGTTCAGACAGACACTGAAGGTCTCTCTGTGCTATGGGTTGTCTCGTTTGAAGTGTGTATGTGTGGCCAGAGAACAAGGAGGTGAGGGAAAGATCCGAGGGCTGAGATATGCAGATGCAAAAGGAAATTCTTAGTGTTCAGACACTTGAAGTCTCGTACTTGAAGGGATTGTGAAGACGGAAACATTATAGATATCCTCATTTTCATCCTCCACTTCATCTTCGCTGCGGTTTTCCTCCTCCACATATTCATTATGGCAGTGCCATCATCACCATCATCGTCATAGCTCCTCCGAACACAAACATGCACTCACTCCATCAGGTTGCAGAAAGTTGAACAGCTGCTGTGTCGTCAGCCCTCTGCTGCCCACACCGAGCCCAGTCTGGCCATTACAACTTTTTCCAACAGCAGACTGGCAAAAAAAAAAAAAAAATGTGGCTCGGCTTCTCTGCGTCTCTGTGTCAGTGAGTTCCGTTTCTCATGAATGGGGATGTGTGTGTGTGTTTGTGTGTGTGTGTGGGCTTGGGATAGTAGGCAGAAAGGCCTCATGGGGTTGGAGAGAGGATGCCACTCGTGTCAACCTTAATTGAGTCTGTTGACACAACTTTACCCCTTTAAAAAAAAATAAAAATTTCATCTTTATCCTCTGAGTCCTCCACTGCTTTGTTTAAAAAAAAAAAAAAAAAAAAAAACAATTGCACGTTGTTGGACTTTACGGTCTATTAATAATCTTGCTTGAGTGTGTGTGTGTGTGTGTGTGTGTGTGTGTGTGTGTGCTGGACATCACTTGAAAGTCCATTGAGCCGTGTAGAGGAGGTAAGCAGAACGTGCATCACATGGCATGCACCTCAAAAGAGCGCATCTCGCCACGCCAGAGAACAGTTTGTCTCTGCGGGTGTGGGCTTGCATGTGCATTTGAAAAGTGTGTGCGTGCGTCCCGTGCGTGTGTGTGTGTCAGTGTGGACGTGTGCAAGGTACAGTATTTTAGTGTTTGCGTGTGTGAGGATGCTTGCAGAGTGTGAGATTGCTTTAATGGGAATTAAAGATTCACTGTGAGTCACAGGGTTCATTTCCATACAACGACCCTGCTTCCCTGCCTCGGCGCTCCGGTGCCTCGTGTGCCTGTTGCTCGGTCTTAAACGACGCTGATCTTTTGTAAGGCTCATCAAAAGAAGATTTGGGAGTTTGTTTTTTTTTTTGTCTCCCCGTGCTATCATGCTTTCCGTCCCTGAGGCAGAGCAGCCTTGTTGGCAGCGTCTCTTCACTTGGTGGCAGGCACACGTTGGGAACCCCAGGCCTGGTCACGGATAGCACGGATACACTGTAAACGGCTAATCGGGTATCAAACCAGTGGAGAGGAAAAAGCGCCTCCACTGCGTGTCTCATTCATTATTCACTGCCAGCAAATGAAGTTGGTACAGTGGGAGCAATCAATTATAGATGAGAGAAGGTAGGAGGGAAAGAGAGAGAGAGAGAGAGAGAGAGATGAAGGGGATGGAGAGAGGCCTACCTTGCACGCAGCCGAGCTTTAGCATGTCACTTTAACGTCGGAGTGGCATTCTGCACACTCACAGATGCTCAGGTAAAGTCCTCTGCAGGCCCTGAAGAGCTCTGGACCAAAAGGTTGTTTACGTGCATGCACACCAAACCAAACTGCACATATTAGATAAGAAGTTACTATGCGAACTTCAAAGTCTCTTGGTTCACTTGTGTGTGTGCGTGTGTGTGTGTGTGTGTGTGTGTGTGTGTGTGTGCGCTGGTGTTTTTCTACAGCTCAGTGCACCGACACAGTCAGAGCGAAACTGCATTTGGTCTTTTCATAAATGTCGAACAACAGTCATCACGTCCCTTCAGCAGGTTACAGCTCGCACTGAAACCAGGATATCAAATTGGTTGAGATACAGCATTTTCGAATTAACACGCCCACAGTCATCGATCTCTTCTGTGTTTGAGTCACACAGGGCCTTTGCCTTTCCTCCTCATTTCTTATTGGTGCAAAATATGTCACACATGCAAGACCACAAGCACTTTTTTTTTTTTCTGAAACAAATCAGTTTTGACTGAAAACATGAGCACAGAGTTTAATCTGTGAGGCATCTCCTCTGTCAGAGGTTTGCATGTATTGCGACTATTAAGACATTTCAAGTAGATCATTGCTTCTTAGTCATTGTTCATCTTTTCTGTGCATTTGAGCCAAAGACAGTTTCACATCTTGAACTTGCAGCACTTACATAAACGTTACTTCCCACTGTGGAGCTGCCCCACATATATAGACATGTACATATTTAAACACGCCATCAACACCGACATTCATAAAGAGAGGTAACACCTCCTCTCTGTTTCTGTCCACAGCTGTCCACACCTCTGCATGCAGCTGCTAACGGAGAGCTTCCATTGTTGTGATCGGAAAGTCCGAATGCAGAGCTTCTTTCTGTCACCTCACTATTCGTTAAATGTCAGATATTAGCTTCTGGAAACTGCTCTGTTTGTGCTGTCTGTATTTGGTGTTTGCGTCTTGGTGTGTGTGTGTGTGTGTGTGTGTGTGGGCAGAGAGGCTGTTTGATGTGAGTCAGATCCAAACCCAGGCTGGTTTCTCTCACATGTGTGTGGGACGCATCCAGATGGCTCCACAGGACTGCACAAATGTCACTCTGATAATGAGACAACAGGGCCTGTTGAAGTACAGGTAGCAGTGCTACCAGCGCTGAATGGGGACGGAAAAAGAACAGAGAGAGGAAAGGGTAGCCCTGAATGCAAGCACAAAAATATCATGTCCAACAAGCAGAATGGAGTGACATAAATAGTAAAAATAGGAGGACTGATCACGCCTGCTTGTTGTGAAACTGATGATTCGTTGTACCTTAAAAGCAAAGACAAAAAAAAAAAAAAAAGCATCTTTACCTGACTGACCAGCTGAAAAGCCTGAATGCCTTCATCCTCTGCCTCGTGGTAAATGACAGCTTCACCTCCTTCTCTCTCCAGTCCTCGGGGGTCACCGCAGGTCATCGCTCAGTTGCCATGGGAACAGGAAACAAGAAGGAAAAATTCTGCCGAGCGCTAAACAGTGACACCTTACGCCGTCTCCGATAGACTCGGTTGAGTTGCACATCGAGTGTGAAAGCTGGAGTGAGAAGTTGTTGTTTATTTAATTTTCTTACGAGTCGGGAGAGTGGCCTGTCAACCCCACTCTTTTTCACACTCTCCGGTTTTCATTCTCTCTCCTGCATAAAAACCCATTTTCACACATCCCCTTGTGGACATTTGCTCACACATATTTTCTTTGTCTGCATCGCTCTACTCGGCGACTCTCTCACACAATATATTTCTGTTATTTTGAACGGCACAGCACAGGTGCAGCCCTGTCTGCGTGCGTGTGTAAGTGAGATAGTATTTGTTATTCCAGCCTTCCAACTGCTGTGACCCAATGTAACTATTGCGCCTACACCGTCAACCCTCCAACAGCTCAGACTGCCTCACGAGGTTACCGCACCTGTTTGTCTAACATGCATATAAACACTATCACCGCGTGTGTGTGCATGTGTACACAGACACACACACACACACATATAGATATCTATATCCCAATGTGACCCCTGTGGTCTTTTGAATTTGGCAGATTTTCTCTTGAGAATATAATTTTTTTAATTTATTTTTCATTGAGGCATGTCTTTCTGTATTTGCTGATGTTATGGGACCAATATGTAACTTCAGGCTAACATTGCGAGGATTTGCCACTTTTTGTATTCTCTTTTTAATAAGATATGTTAGAGTTTGTGTTCAGACTGGGGTAATGCAATGCAGTGGCCGTGTATATGCGTGTCCCTCAAGCCTTGTTATTTCATACTTTCTTTGAAATAAACCTGTCTGTACGTTGGAAGGCTCATGCCGGGGATGGACGTGACGGAAATTCCCTTTTTGTTAAAGACATGTTGTAAGGTCATGCCATGGTGAGGCTGAGGTCAGGGTTAGAGTTAAGCAATAAGACGGTACCGCTGAGTCTGCAAGAATTTAATGTCAGTCGGTGTGATGTCCCCAAAAGGCATCATGTATGTCTAGACATGTCTTTATTTCCGTTGACGCGCTCACATAGCACAAACATTTTTCTTGTGGGGACAAAAACAAAGTTATTATTGGTTTAGACGTGTTTTATGCTAAAACAAAGGTTAAAGTTAGAGTAACTGTTAGTGTTAGGCAAGTTCTATTTTCAGCTGAGTCTGCAGGAAATTAATAGAACCACTGTCCCCTGATGGCACGGAAACACACGCGCGCTCGTGCGTGTGTGTGCCTGCCTGCTGCATTATTACTGCTGTGTGGGCCTGAATCTATTCATACACCCCCGTTCATAGGGAGACGTTCTTGTGAGGAAGGTTTGGAAAGGTTTTAAGGTGAGACAACGTTTCATGTCCGGGTAAAGCAAGCTGTTAAGATTGTGTTCGGAGGAAGTCTGCAGGAAATAAACGTAAATCAATGCAGTGTCCCCAAGAAGCCATGGAAACACGACCTGTATGTGTGTCTGAATGCGTTTGAATCTGCGTGCATGTGTGTGTTGTTGCTGTGTATGTCTTTGCAGTGTGTGTGTGTGTGTGTGTGTGTGTGTGTGTGTGTGTGTGTGTGTGGGGGGCGAGGCTGCTGTATCAAACACTGTCCACTGCTGGCAGCAAATTTCCTCTCAGGTGATCCGTTATAGTGACAGGGCAGCAGGTATTTTTAGCCGGAGAGAAAGGACAAATAATGAAGCAGGAAAGACAGAGGGAGACAACAAGGGGATGAGTAAAGGAGACACGGATAGAGGGAGAGAGAGAGAGAGAGAGGAACGAGAGGGCAGGGAAGTGAAAGAGAGAGAGAGTGACGAATGGGGTGGAGTGAAATCTGAGGGTAAACCAAAACCACCTGGATGTTGCTGACTTGCTTCTCTTGTGTTTAGAACACAGTCTATATACATCGTATTACACATCCACACTTGTATATAGCCATGCGGCAGGAAGGCAGGAACGCGCACACACACACACACACACACACACACACACACACACACACACACACACACACACAGACTCACACACACACACCAAAACATGTGCCAGTTTAACTGCGGCCAAATGATTCAGGACAAATCTGGTTAAAGTCGTATTTTCACAGTTCAGTTTATCGCCGGCCAGTAACATTTTAGCAAGGCAACATGGAAATATTACTACAGCACAAACTGAGAACCATCAAATAAACGACATCCCACTTTTTTTCAATATTTTACAGTTCGTTAAAAACAAACGCAATCCAGAGACAATTTGGATTTTTATTCCAGCCCCTATTAGTGGAAGTAACCGGTGCTTGTTCATGTTTATTATAAACACACAGAGTAAATCTATGAAAATGATCATGTAGATTTTTCCCCCTTTTATTTCCACAAAAGTGTTGGATTTATTTACTGTCTATTTAGTTGATAAAATATCAAACAAAAATCTGAATATTACACTAAGAGATTAATGAACCAATATAAATTGTGCTTAACATGTTTAATGAAATAGATCTTCAACCACTTCGGTGCACTTATTCACTATTTTATGTTCACAAGAGGAAAATCCTTTGAACCAGAAAATGGTGTATTTTCATTCAGCTCTATCTCCCTTTTATTAAATTCACATTTGAGTCGTATTAAAGTGTGATCTGCTCGCTTGTGCCGTTTCTCAGGTTTCTTTCATTGTATCCGTTACATCCCTGTTTGGCACATGTGGCGTCATGGCTGGCATTGAATATGGTTACTTTTAATCAAACGTTCAGTAAAATCAATCCTTGAACTTCGGAATTCAGCAAAACTGGCACAAGGCTGACAAAGCATTTGCTGAGAAGAGGGAGTGAAATAATACAAATAAAAGGACCAAAACTGAAATAGACTTCTCCTTTTAACTTCTCCTTTTCTCAATGGAATTCTCTCAAGAGTAAGACTCTGGTTTTCAGTTCGGCCGTCAGCTTCAGCCTTAACCTCAAAGTGTTGGATGAAACGGTTTCGAGTGAGCAGAGCGCTGGTCGGGACGTTTGGGTTTGCACACGCGAGTCGAGTGGCCTCTTTAGCACAATGTCCTCATCGGTCCCTTTTTTCCTCATACACACGTACACACCTCTCTCTCTCTCTCTCTCTCTCTCTCTCTCTCTCTCTCTCTCTCTCTCTCTCTCTCTCTCTCTCTCTCTCTCTCTCTCTCTCCCTGGTTTGTTCCCTGAGTCAGCACTCTGCCTCAGCTCCAGTTTCTCTATCCCGGCCCGCCTCTGCCCGCCTGCCTGCAGGACACTATTAGGACATCAGTGTGTGTGTGTGTGTGTGTGTGTGTGTGTGTGTGTGTGTGTGTGCGTGTGTCTTTGTGGGAGAGAGCTACTGTTGCATATACGTGGTCAGGTCCTTTCTCCATCTTATGCAATACGATATTTTTCACTTTGCGAGTAACCCTGGATATTTTTGTCGGCTCCAGCAAATCAGTTATTGTACCAGCGCACCATAAAAGATGCAGGTCTCATCTCTCTCTCTCTCTCTCTCTCTCCCAAAACATCCCCAATGGGTTTTGCATGTGGTAGTGTGTGTGTGTGTGTGTGTGTGTGTGCGTGCGCGCGCGTGTGTATGTGTGTTCTTAAGGATAGGCCTACTACTAGTTCTGCTAACATGACCCAAAAATAGCAAACTGGAGAGGTGTGAAGTAAAAAAGGAAAGGACACTTTAGTAGAGGAGTAACTGACACGGGGTGAGTCACTTTCTCTCTCTCACATGCACACACACACACACACACACACACGAGCACATACGAGCAAGCACATGCTTACAGTACAGAGTATAGAATGTAACACACAGAGTTGTGAAATTGTCTCACATTAGCTTTGTCACTGCTGAGTGATATGTGTGTGTGAGTGTGTGTGTGTGGTCACATTTTTGTGTAATTCTGTTTTTTTTTGTCTCAATTTTTTTGTTTCCGTTTGTCAAGATGAACTATACTATTCAAATATCTTCTCATCTCTGGCATAATTTGCCACCTTGTCGTCACTGAGACTTCCTGAACTCATTCATGTTTTCCTCAGTGTCTGGTCGCCTTTTAAAGCCTGTGTAGTTTTCTCTTCTGCACTGGCCAGCGTACCGCCAGAAACCATGAAATGAAGTGGTGGGCTGCTGTGAGTCAGGGTCAGCGGGGTCAAATCGTCCCCACCAAAGATCCTTGACTCGCAGTTCTGGTTTTCTGAACCCATGGGCCCAGGAAAATTTGATTGACAGTTTCTATACGATATGGAGGATTACTGATCGTAACCACCCCCACGGAAAAACAGAAGAAAAGAGAAATGAAAGGAAAAAAGAACTGTTTTTATTCAAATTAATAGTTCAACACAGTTGTTTTCCCTTGACAGTAGTTTTTGAATGTTCTGTCAGTGATAGGACGACTCCTTTTTTTTTTTTTCTTTTATTCCTCCAGTTTTATTTACATCAGCGTTTATAGGATGTTGTGTTGTAGTGAGAAAGCAGAAGTGAGAATGGGAAAGAGAGAAGGAGAGAGGAAATGATACTGAGACGTTTGGCCGGCACAATGCCTAATAATGATCACAAGAGCAAAAGATATGAGCACGAGTATGGCCACACTCTGTCTCACTGTCACACACACACACACACACACACACACACACACACACACACACACACACACACACACACACACACACACACACACCATGTGATCTCTCAGTTAATGCTGTAGTCACACCCTCCCACTCTCTCTCTGGTTGTTTGATCACAATCTCCCTCCTACTCCTGGGCCCAAGTCAAACTGAAACTTTCAGAAGATAATGCTTGCTTGACATGAAATTGCTGATGACCTTTGCTGAAATAAACTTATTTGTTGGGTTTTTTTTTTTTTTTGCGAGTGTGTGTGTGTGTGTGTGTGTGTATCAAATCAATAGAACTGCTTGCCTGACAAAACCAAAATGGATCCCTCCACATAAGTGCATGCATATGCACTTTTTGCATTTGATGGATCACATTTATTAGACGCAAATCTAGAAACTGTTGCAAATGCTGAGGATGTTTACGGTGTGTACACATTATCTGTGCAGGATATTACTGTCGGATGTTGCTGTAACTCTATGGGGTGAAATGGTTTATGTAATCTTTGTTTTTAGTTGCCCAACGGAGCCCGGCAGTGTTTTAAAACTATGCAGATAAGTATCAAACTATGCTGGAAGAAGGCTTTTTCTTTCTCGAGGCAGTTGGCAGAATTTTTATTTGACTTGATGCTGGCCCGAAACCAATATACTGCGCTTCCCAAAAATGGCCAGTTTTTCTTGACCGATGCACAGATCATCCGTTCATTTGTGAGGAGCTGGTCGTCTCTGACGCCAGCTGCTTTGCTAACACCAAAATTGGGTGTGAACCTGTGGTTGTCAGTTTTAGAAGGGCAAGAGTGTGTGATGTTGTTTCATGGTTGACAACATTTCATATATTCAGTTCACCCTGATATGAACTTACTTTTAACAAAAACAAAGAATTACGCATTTATGAGTTTCTGGACATCAGCCATGTTTTGCATACTTAAAATCTATTATTTATTTATTTATTGCTGGAAACAGGTTACAACTAATCGACATGCACATACTTACTTCTCTTTTTAAGTTATGGGTGAAATTATTATATTTTTTCCCTCAACTAATTTGTAGATTAGGATGGCTTTAATTTCATCATTTCAGTCATTAAAATAACACATTTCTATGGATTCTAGTCACTTTACATCTCCAGAAGGAGGGTTGTGTGTGTATTTTGTTCTAGTTGTTTATGGGTTGGAAAACAACAATAAGAAAAGCTAACTTTTTAAAAACAGCATGTAAAATTGATGATCACGTGGCTATGTGATTTAATCTCATCACAACTAGAAATTAGAAACGTGTGCTATACATTCAAACCTTGTTCAGTTTCTCTCATTGTTGTGTCAGTGAGATGAACAAATTCTTGCTCAAGGGTTTGCGCCGGGTCATATGTGATGGGAACTGGGGCACACAGTACAGTAAAGAGAGCATCTGACTTATTGCTCCATTGCTCAGGACATTCCCATACCTCACAGTCATTTCACAATAAGATGTATGAGTGGTCTCTTGTGGCTTCAAGCCTGAAAGGAAGCACATGATGCCACTTGCACGCGGATCACGAACAAGTGATTCAGCCAAAAGCAGAACTGACTTGTTATGACTGTGATGAAACCCCTCCGCGTGTCACATCTGACCAGCTGGCGCTGCGCCTCACCTGCCGCGACATGTCACTGCTTAGTAATGAGGTTTTACTTCTCTTACCTACGGCACCGCGTGCCGGGCAAGCACACCTTTCCCCCCTCATCATCCCCGCGGACCGTGATTGGCTGCCGGGCTAAGAGGCTGAGGTGTTGCAGCGAATAGCGCGGGCCGTGGGCTGGTCCATTCTGCGGCTCCAGGGAGGTTAATGAGTGAAGCCGCTGGGCTGTCAGCCAAACATGAGCAGCAATGCTAAGGCTCCCACAATGAGCCTGACTGTATTACCACTGAGCTCTGTCTAATTATACACTCCCAGCGAGGGAGAGAGAGAGAGACACACATACAGACACACACACACACACACACACACACACACACACACAGAGCATATTAGGCAAGGAAAAGAAAAAGTTATCAGATGTCCCTGCGTGTCACAGAGACTTACTAGGAGGGATGAGTGTAGATTGAAGTTGTATGAGTGAGATAGAAGGTGTGTGTCAGTTTGAAGGAAGGAGAGTGAGAGGGAGGGAGGGTTGGAGAGATCAAGCAAGGTGGGGAGAGAGACAGAGAGCGCACTCACAGGGAGATACAGAGAGAGAGAGGGAGAGAGAGAGAGAGCAAAGAGGCGTTTAGAGAGTGAGAAGGAGGAGAGGCAGGAATAGGATGAAGGGAGGGAAGGCTGAGCGGTAGAGAGGAGGAATAGACTCACAGTCTCAAAACTGGATATTCCTACGTGCCTGCTGCTGCCTGATCCAATGAGTAAACTCTCTGATACCAGCTACGTAAAGGCACCCGGCGAGGTATGTGACCACACTGCTTCCTCCTTCATGTGTGTGTGTGTGTGTGTGTGTGTGTGTTTGGGAGAGACAGAGTGAGCACAGGTGTGCTGACAACTTTAAATGACGGGATAAACAGAGCACGGCGTGTGATTTGAGCGCTCTCGAGAGCAGAAAGGTTTAGGAGTTACTCTGAATACGTTTCATTGTGGGACTAAGCCGGGTTAATTATAGGGAGGAAACGTCTCTGAATTGTTTGTGCATGTGTGTCTGAATGAGCGTGCTGTATGCACTCCTATAAGTCAGCACCTATGCGTGTGGGTGTTTGTGTGCGTGGAAGGGAATAACAGAGCGAGTGTGAACAAGAGGGTGAGTGTGACTGATCTGAAGGGAGAGTGTATGAGAAGGAAGGCAGACAGACAGACAGAGAGAGAGAGAGAGAGAGAGAGAGAGAGGGAGAGAGGTGGAGGTTTATCACTCAGCCTGATGGCAGATCAGGACTTTCAGAATTAGAGCAGTGGGCTTAAATAGCCTTGGTCCAGAGATAGCCAGGGGCCCTCCAGGAGCCCACTCAAATTTGGGAGGGATGGGTGTGACATTGGTGAGGGTGGGGTTAGTCCCGTCTGAGACAAAAAAAAAAATTGGAAAGAGACATCACTGGGGAGGAAGTGGAGGAGGAGAGAGAAAATAAGGTGTGCAGATGTTGGGGGCGAGTCTGGGATAAGAGCCTGTGGTTTCAAAGGAGGATGTGCCGGCGTGCAGGTGCATCAGACGTCTGTCATCCAACTTCTAATTCAACCACTGCACACGATTAATACCAGGAGAGTTATTGGAGAAGCTCTGGATAATGTCTCCTTGCCTTTTTTCCTATTTTTACTTTTTGTGCCTACTAAGTCTAAATTAGTTTCTGCACGCTTCAGTTGAGAGCACAACGCTGTTATACTGACTCCTCTCAAACTGTCCCAAATCTTTTGTCACCGTTTTTAACGGAGATGCACTACGCCACTGTGCACAATTATGATTTCTGTATGTCTATTTCTGCTCCGGCAGGCGCTGTCCTTCTGCTGCAGTCACATCCCATATGCTGCATATAGGAACATTCACAGGTTCAAACAGTTCCCATCTATACATGTCTTTCAAGCAAGATGTACAACATTTGTCCCTGCTGAGTTAATTCACTTATTTCAATTATGGGGACGATCAACTGGAGTGTGCAGGAAGTCTAGTGTCAGTGCGAGATTGCTCCTAGAAATGGGTGTTTTGATAGCAGGGTAACAAATTGTGCTTTATCTACAAGGAGCAATTTTTGCTTTGAATGTTGGATTCGTCATTTCCATCACAAAGCAAAATGCATCTGAAAATTCCTGAATAAAACAGTTGTTTAGTTGAGGCTTTTAAAACCCGGATCTCCCCTGTTTATTTTGCGTTTCACTGTAAGTTACCAGGACAAAGCCCGGGGCTTCAGATCGTACGGCTACGTGGAGGGATGTGCCCTTGTGAATGACATAAATAAAAACTGAATGCGGTCACATTTCAGAATCATTTGGGAAACAGAAATACAACCGCTTTCTGCGGCGCTGAATGAGAAATACAGCATGTTCTGGTTTCCCATGTTTCTTAGAGTACTGTCACCCTGAAGAGGAGAACAGGCCTCTTGTGGGAGAAGGTTGAGTGGCTGCTGGCCCTTTAAGAGGTCTATTTTTACAGGGGCACACTCATGCATGGAGCGAGGCGCACAGACGAGGCAGTGGCACACGAAGACTGTATCTGCGCTGCCTCACTTCTGTGACTCCAAACAAGACATCCTGTAGGACCATAACCTTGTGACTGAGTGCCTGAGAGAGTCATAAAACTTGTGCCGTCCACAGAGGAGCAAGTGTTTTATCAACACAAGCTCAGGCACGAAAATCCTCAAATCTGGAAGTTGCGAGGTTTTCACCTGACTGGGAGAATCAGCCCTTTTCAAGTCGCTCTCTCTGAAGTCTAAAAGTGATAATGAGTGGGAGCTTGTAATAAAGACACCCTTGTGCACACTGTACACAAATGTGCCAACATTCCCACATACTTGTTTTGATATGCAGATAGCTATGAAAGAAATCTGAAAACATTCATGCCCCCTTCTTACAAACACATAATACACTTTAGTTTATTTACACCCACACGCTCCTCGAAAGAAGCCACAAAAAACGAGCACATTTCAGAACATTTCTGCACAAACACACATCCGCGCGCGCTCAGAGGTGCACATAGTGCTGTACACCCACGTAAAAAAAATTACTTATACATCCTCAATATCTGGACCTAAAATAATCTTCTCCTTATGCAATCTGCATGTTATATAATGCATGGCCTGTCATTATCACAGCGCTCCTTCACGCCCTGCTGTGCCTCTCCACCTACAGCACCACGCAGACAGGCACGCACACACACACACTCACTCACTCACATTCACACACACACACACACACCCTGCACCTTGTGCTAACAGTCATATACTCTACTCTAGCACTCTCACCCACGTTGAGTGTGTGCTCTCACACAGCTACCCAGATGAGTGATAGGGAAAGACGGGGAGAAAAATGACGAGTGGGTGGGGTGGGGAGACTGAAAGTGAAAGACGCAGAAAAGGAAAAAAAAAAAAAAAAAGAAAAAGTTAGAGAGTTAAGTGTACATTCATGCCGAGACGATGCATTTGCATGATTATAGGATTCTGTGCGTGCGTGGCGTTGGTGAGCGCGCGACTTGCAGGGCTGTGCGCCGTGTAGTAGCTCCGAGAAAATGCCCGTCTCGCTCTTTTGTGGGTGCAGCAGTTTAAGGAACATTTGAGGTGACATCACCCCGAATAACCCCGTTTTCTTTTACTGCTATGTTCCTTTTACAAGGATTTACAGACACCCCCTTTGTATGAGGATGCGTTCGGGATAATATCTCTGATTGCCACTCAAAGTCACACACCCATGGGCAAACACTGACCTGCATGTCTTTACTTGTCTTGAATGTCGTACCATCACAGAAGAGAAAAGAAATTAGATCCTCGTCCTTGTTGTCTGTTCTAATATATGTTTCGGCTTTGTCCAAATTTTCTAATAAAAATATATTTTTTAATAATGATGTGAATTTAAAAAAAAATCATGTGATGTTAATGAATATATCTGCATATTTCAAAATCACACTGAGCCTGTTATTTTCCGACTTACTCCTTGTAATCATGGCATTTTTTGAGTCAATCGAGGAGACTCTCACGGCCGCTGTTCCCACACCAGCAGCCTCACAACTGCAACGCTATGTGAATTGACTTGGGAGTCCATGGGAAGGAGTGTGATGAATAATCCCAAACAGAGGCAGGTGTTTGAGTACAGTTGACACCGTGCCAGACTACTTTAAGGTGACAGACACACCTGTCGGTTCGAGCGTCCCTTGCGAGGGCAGCGATATCTCATATGATCCATTTGCATTTCAAACCGCGCTCCGCTGTATGTGTGAAGCGAAGAAGACGGCGGCGAGCTCACGGCCGCAGCCACATGAAAACATATATATATATCCAATCCGTCAATTTTGCCGAGTTTCTTCATATCTCTTTGTGTTCGTGCAGATCGTTTTCCTTGGCCTTGACTCGCTAACCTTTGTGTATCATCAAGCAGTATGTGCTCCTCCTCCTCCACACTTCATCTACAATAGGGGTCGGTGATCTTTTAACCCTGCCACCCACCATTTACACCCACAGGTTTTCAGCCGGCCCAGCCTTTTCGCCTGCTGCAGCCCGTGCAAGTAAATCTGCCTCGTTGTACAGATATGTTTCACGGTATTGGTTTTGGTATCGTTGTACTGAAAGTATAATATCTGAAACATCCAGCGTCCTGTAGCCTTTTTGCATCGATAGCGTTCTGAGAGTTCGTCTTGAAGTGGGGTGAATATCATCCTACCTGCTTTCACAGTGCTTTGCTTTTCATTTTAATAATTATACTGTCCTGTGCCATATCAAAATCACTCAGCAAAAACACTTGAGTTAATTTGTATTCTTTTTTTTTTTTTTTGATTTATTAACTAAATGATCAAGCTGAGTGATAAAGGTTTTCTCTCGAGTGGAACCGGGACTCTCCCTGCTGTTGTATTGAAAGTAAGCATTAAGCCCACTCAACTCGATTTCATTATAATTTGCAGCACCCTCTGTAACAAACAGCATTAGCGGTTTGTTGAGTAAATAACTGTGACAGTGTGTGGCAGATTTCATGAGAGAAGGTTAGGAGAGCTATAGCAATAATGGCAGTGTATTGCAACGTTGCCTTGAATACCAGCGGAGATAAAGGTACTCCAGACAGTATCTGTGAAGCCCGTCTAGACAGTCTCTGAAAATGAATGGCACTTAAGCTACCAACGGGAGACCTGGCCATGCTCTCTCCATGGAGATGTCATCAGTCTGTTTGCTTACAGTTTGCTGACATTTTTTTTTTTTTTTTCTTCTGCTAAACCAGAAAACTAACAAAAACCCAGTTTTGACTGGCAGTCGCCGGGGGACCGTGCCAAAAACAACAAATCTTTGGAAGGGAAAGTAATCCCCGCTCTCTATCGCACACACGCTCGCATTCACACACATGCTCGCACACACTTGTCCTTTCTCTTTCAAGCTGTTTTTACCCCCCCGTCCGACTTTGTCTCACTCACTCTCGCTTCCCCTCTCCTCCTCCCGCCTCCGCTCCACTCGTAAGCTACTGATCTCATAGCGTGAGAGTACTGCTGCATCAAGGTCTCCGAGTTGGACTAATCATGTCACAGACTAGCGAGAGGGACGACCGCCCGCCTGCGCCGCCGGTGAAGGAAATCATGTGAAAAAAAAAAACAAGGAAAACTTAATTTAGAGTGCACTATAGAAATGAAAACTGTAGAACATGAACATCAGCAGTTGTTGCTGCACTCATTTTGTGTGTTTAATGTCCTTGCGATGGATAGGATGACTACACACTGAAACCAATGCCAGCTTTTTGTTGTGGAGTATACTTGCCGTTCTGTTGGAGATGGTGCAAAAAGGAGGCAAGTTATCAGATTGAGACAGTTGAAAACATTGCAAGATTGAAACTCCCAGCATACACTTATAAACGTCAATAAATGACAGTGGCGTAACACCCTAGAAAATGTCAGCTACAAACTTTGCTGCTGACAGTTCCACGTGCTCCGTGTTGACCCGTGTGTGTGTGTGTGTGTGTGTGTGTGTGTGTGTGTGTGCTCGAACATGTCTTCACGTATTTAGAGAGGCAAGGACAGAGACGGTGCAACAGTCTGCTGTGGTCAGAGGAGGAGGAGGAGGAGGAGAGTGAGGTGGAGGAATTTTTGCTTCTGCTGACTGGCTGACCTGCATGTAATTAGTCAAGTCATATTTTTAACTGATATTGCGTAAAAGCCAGCTTAAGGAGCCATAGCTGCCCTATTTATACCCTAGGGGCTAATGGCCTGTACCACTACACAGGGGGATTTCCTCCCAGAACTATACTAAGCCTGCCTTAGGCAGTACCAGTTAGGATTCACGGGGATTAACCCAGCAATACATGACAGCAGTCTGCATCACTCACTGCTGTACTCTCTCCTCCTATTAGCTCAGCATGTAGTGATCAGTGGATTTGTCTGTTTGGACGGCCGAGTCGTCTATTTAATTTGTTGGACACACAGTTCTAAGTCAAAATTAGCACCTGATTGTTCCACTTCGAGTAAGGTGTAGAAGACTGCCAGGAGTTTGCTCAATTTTTTTACCCAAAGAATTATATTTTGCAGGTGTGTTGTGTGTATATGCAGCACGTGTGTGTCTGTATGTGCATGTGTTGGTGTTAATAGTAACTCCTGAGCCGTAAGCCAATCTTCATTGTGGTTGAGCCTGCTGCGGGCAGGGCTGCTGGCTCATCCTGCTGGAGAATGGGTCAGAGCCCCGAAGGCTGACCTGGCCTTTTGCCCAATAAGCTATCGCCCGTATCACCCTGTCCTTTTATCAGCTTAGCCCGGCTCCTTGTAGAGTAAGCCATCACACAAAGCTAGTAGTACTCCCCCCCTCCCCCCCCTCCTCCCCTCCCCGTCACTCCAACTCATCTATCTACCTATCTATCTATCTATCTATCTATCTATCTATCTATCTATCTATCTATCTATCTATCTCTCTCTGTCTGTTTTGTCCTCCGCTCTCCACCCTCTCCTCCGCTCTTCCCTCCGTTCAGATCTGTTACATTCAGCAACAAAATTCTGCTGCATCAGACGTCCATCACAGATCTCCCACTCAGCCTGAAACGTGATCAGACACCCAATACCAGGCTACACATGGGGAAGGGTAGAAAAAAAGAAGAAGTGGTAGAATGACTATTTCTTTTTTTTTCTTTTCTTTTTTTTTTTTTTTTTTAAAGAGCCTGAAGCAAAAGACTGTAAGACTGTAAAATGTTTTCTGAATCCTCACCTGTGGAGGTCTGTGGCCTATGTTGCCACTTTATTTTATTTATTATTTATTTATTTTTTTCCACTGGTGTGATCTGTTTGAGGGAGTTTGACTCATCTGACCTTTCTTGTCTGGGCCTGACCCTGTCGGTGTGTGTTTGTGCGTGCTGTTGTGTGTGTATGTGTGTGACAGAGAGAT
>NC_043764.1:19255530-19345530 GCF_902148845.1 Salarias fasciatus | reverse complement strand
TTAATATGCAAAGACACATATCCTGCATCCACAACAACTGGTGGCAATACCAACACTGTTTCTGTCAGCTTTTGGGTGGGTGGTGACCAGCTTTGCTTATCACTGGGGGAGTGAGTACAGCCGCCCGAGGGAGTATTTGTGTGTCTGTTGCTGTCCGCGTGTGGCTGAAAGACAGGGGTGGTGGGGTGCTAATAGTAAGCTTCTATAGAAGGCAGAGAACACCCGAGGGTGTCGTGGGGGTGGCTCATGAAAGTGGTACAAAAACATATCTACATATTCTAATCATCCCCCGAGAGTCAGAGATGAAAACTCTCCTGCTGTGACTACTTGTGTGTGTGTGTGTGTGTGTGTGTGTGTGTGTGAGTGTGAGTGTGTGTGCGTGCGTGTGTGCGTGTGTACTGCACTGCCTCTGAACTTCATTGGCTGCAAAAGTATTTTTAGCCTCCATGTGGGAGTAATGTGTTTGAATGAAGCGAGTAAGTTAGGTAGTTTCAGTCCCACCGCACTGCACATAAGTAATGACTAATTAGCAGAAACAGCTAACAGAAACCTAAGACTTTCTAACCTCTATAAAGTAGTTTGGAAGAGGGAGCCACTCGCTGATTTCTCTCCATCTGTCTGATGCGGCCGAATGTTTGTTTGCATGTCTGACCAGACTGACAGCTAAATCTTAACTACAACCGATGCCAGGACCTGACAGACTGTTCTTTTTCAATTTTCACACTTAATCTCTCCTACTTGTCTCTGTCCCATCCCTCCCTTTCAGCCACCTTATCTGTTTTGTTTTGTTTTCTGTCCTCTCTTCATTGTCTCTGTAGGTGAGCGCTGGTTTAATACGACACAACCGACAGTGATCCGACAGTGATGCTGTATATCAGCCTTCCCCTCTGTCCGTGCCCCTCGTTCTCCCGTGAGGCCCATGTGACCTAGCCTGCACCCACACATAGGGGGCCCCCACTGCCGCTGGAGCCCACCCATGAATCCCAGCCCTGACCGCGGCAAAGAGTGCCTCCCTCCCAAAAAGAGGGAGTCTCGCCAAGGATCAGCAGAACAACACGTCCCTCTGGATGAGTTCAAACCCCCTGTGCCGCTCCGGATTCGGTCCAGCACGGGGCGAGGAGAGGGAGGCAGGGAGGCCAGTGACAGGGACCGAGTCCTGACTAACCCGAACCCGCACCTCCTGCATACTCCTCCACCCCTTCCTGCTCCAGCGCCGAGCCTCCCCGTGCCCATACCGTGGCACCCAAGCTACTCTCCCTCTGTCTCCCTTCCTCTTTTCCCAGGGCAGGTCAGTGAAAGAAGAGGCACAGGTTCTCCTGCTGCTTGGCGAGATGATCCTCTATCCTCGCCTTTGCCCCATCACTCAAGGTGGCTCAGAGGAGAGGGTCCCCTCTCTCTGCCACCTGCCCCATCCTCCTCCTCCGCTTCCTCCTTTAAGACTCCCTTCCCAGCCAGTTCTAGAGAGATGTGGTCCTATATCAACAGTGGTCGGCGGGACTACAGCCCCTCTTTCTTTTCCCCCACGTACTTGTTGAGCCACCACACTCTTTACCCCCAAGACCCAGGCTTATTTGAAGGAAGACACAGGTACCTCGCCAAGAGGCCCAACGGCCTGGACGGACCAGGCAGCAGGACTGTCTCGGCCTCCAGGCCCCTACTTACAGGAGAATATGGGAATGACAGCAGCAGAACCAGGTTGGACATTAGTCCACACAGCTCCCATACCAATGGTGGACGGAGACAGCAGGACGATCTGTCGTCCCGTGTACATCCTGGGACTTTTCTGTCAGACTCTCAAGCTCAGGAGGGCCCTGAGCCACATTCCTCACTGCAGGACCGACATCTGCATGGGACTGTTAAGCCCAGCGCCAATTTACTCTCCCCAAGTCCCCACTCCCTCGGACCAGACTCCAGGACAGGTAGGATGGGACTACTGGACCACCTTGGGGCCACACCAGCTGAAGCCCAAATCTGCTACTCCTTGGATTCGGTGGGCCACACCAGCCCTCAGACCCAGGCATACCCACTCTACAGCTCCTCAGGAACGTCTCTGTACAACATGCACAGGGAGCCAGTCGCCAGGCAGCACAGTCTAAGGAACTCCCCACACTCCCCCCTGAGTCTACCCAACAGCCATGACAGGTCGCAAAGAGACCGGGACAGAGACCAAGAGAGAGACAAGGTCTCACACAAAGACAGGGAGCGGGTGAAAGACAAGGAGAAGCAAATGCACGACAAAGACCAAGACAGAGACGGTGAGCGCGAGAGAAGGCGGGACCGAGACCGGGACAGAGGGAGAGAGTTGTCTCCTTCGCATCTTCGCTCCTCAACCCTGGCCCTTCACCCATCGCCCCCTGCACTCCTACCTCACTTCACCAAGGGTTCCCTGATCGAGCTGGCCAGCGGTCAGTTGAAGCGCGTGGAAGAGCTGCGGACTGAGGACTTCTTGAGGAGTGCGGATACCTCTCCAGAGTTCCACCTCAGCACGTGCACAGTGTTGCAGATTTCCCCCAGCAGCACACAGGGCTTTAGCCACCTGCAGGTCCACCTCAGAGACCGCAACACACAGGTCAGCCTTCTCTTCAGATACGTACTTAACGCTTAACGCTTAAGTCTCTTGTACTTGGATGACAGATAAGAAAATAATGAAAATTTTTAACTTAAAAAGCGCATGAAAATTGTTCTGATAATTTCACGTTATCAGTTTTTCTATAGCTTTTAAATTAAATTATGCATTTTCCTGTGCAGTGAAGCCGTGTTGTTGTGATAATAAATGAGAAAGATGAAAGAGTCATTGGCTAAGTTTATAACAAATTTTGTGGTTTTGTGTAGGAGTTACTGAAGGTCTTGGTGGAGTATCCATTCTTTGTGCAGGATCGAGGCTGGTCTTCTTGCTGTCCCCAGAGAACGGCACAGCTATACGGTCTACCCTGCCGCCAGCTTGTAGAGGGTGACGTTTGCCTGGCCCTAACTCCCACACCCACCCAAACTCACCGAACACACACACGAACCAGCTCCAGATCCCATCGCACGCATCACTCCTCCAAGGCTGCGCCCGAGTCCAGCAGCTCGCACAGGGAGGAGATGCCGCCGCCGCCTCCCCCTCCTCCTCTTCCTCACCACCCTCCTTCGACCACGCCAGCCCCTGCGTGCACTCCGGCTGTGGAGCCTGCGGCTCAGCAGCAGGAGCGTCCACGCAAGCGGCGCTGGTCCGCCCCGGACACCCTTCCCCCAACTGGAACTGATGAAGGCCTCTTGGATTTACCTCATGGCTCCAAGCTAAAGAAATGGCAGTAAAAACTTGCACATGCATAACTATACATGCATAGTCACACAGATACATAAGCACATACACACCCTCCTTGTCTCTGTTGAACCCACCAAGACAAACAATGGAGAGACCTCAAGGTAGGGTTGCAGGGAAGGAATAAAACAAACAAACAAAAAAAATCAACTGTAACGCAATTTCGAAGTGTCCACACTGCTGCCCAAAAGATTATTCTAGCCAACTAGTATTGCCCATGATGCACCTTTCCTTCCCTTCCCTATTCTTTGCTCTCCTTTCCTTTCCTAAAACTTAACTTTAGCACAGCCCTGAAGGGAGCAGCAGCCTGAAGATCTCTGGATGGCCCCTTACAAACACACTGAAGACATTTAGTGAGACAATCAAGCACTTGTCTGTGTTCACTCTTGTTTTTGTAATGGTTGTCCCACACACATACTTTCTGAAAGTGTTTGCTGCAGGGTATTTTCAATCAGTGTTATCGAAGTAAACGCTATTGAAGAAGTGCAGACATATATATATATATATGAACAAAAATTGACTATATATATATTACAAATGTTATATACAGTAAATATGCTAAACAGATTTAATGCAATCTCTCTGTCAATTTTGCAATGCATTTTCATTTTCCTTTTGTTTTTGATTTCTTGCTTCTGAGCCGAGGTCTTTGTGTCGGCTATGAGCAGGCAAGGTGAATGTAAAAGCAACTCTTCGCCTTTTTTATTCTCATCACCGGGAGTCATTTCAGACAATTGTTCGTCAAGGCATTACTCTCCAATATGTTCTTAACATTATCTCTGAGAAAGGGAGAACACTAATGAAAACTGCGTAACAGACAATCCCACCCACACAGACAGGTCTGTGCCACATTGCCTCGACACTCATGGTGTTTTTCCATTAAAAACTGAATGATGGAAAGAGTTAAAAAAAAGTGCAGTCTGGCTGAAGAGTAATGGTGCTAATAACACGTTGGAACATGATGCTTTGTGAATGCTCTTGACCCCTGTGTACTGTACGCTTCTGTTCCCATCTCATTTTTTTTATGTACTGTATATGTTTGAAGGCAGGGAAAACGATGAAAGTATTTTAAACTCAGATACGGGTATATCCTCTGATTCAGCACACTCTCTCACTTTAGTTTGTGTCTTTTTTTATTTTCGAAAAGAAGATCTTACCTGTTGATTTTTCTTTTTAAATGTAATAGCTACAAAAATGTATATTTTTAAAAATTGTGAATCTGTTACATGATGTTCGCTAGAAATAAAGAAGAAAAAAGCTTTATAGATTTAATTTCAGGTGTCAATTTATTCTCTGCATTTGTTGCTAAAATACCATGAACCTAAATGATCATTGCACAGTCGGCTGAATGTGGGATTAACATGAAAATCTACATCGGTTAATATTTACATTACATTGGAAGCACAGTTTTTTATTGGGTCAAACAAGATTTTTTTGCACATTTTTTGGTGGGTCGAAGCGAATTTCTGTTAATTCACACAGGTTGATCCAGCGGCAGCTGTTCGATCATCACACACACACATCTCTGTCCAGACGGCTGTTTGCTGAGACTTGAAAACGGTTTGAGTCATCCACTTGTATATTGTCTGTGTCCAACCTGCTGCCAGGCGGCTTTCCCAGCCTCTCTACTTCTTCTCCTCCTCTGTGCTGGCGCTGAGAGTCTGACACTTCTCCTCAGTCTCTCCCAAGTTGAACTTCTCCAGCAGATTCGTAGCAAACAAGGGAACAACCTGACAACAGGACATGGTGTGACACTTACATCAGTGCGCTTATGAGGACCTCTACTGGTTGAAAGATGCTACCACTTCACACAGAGATTTGTTCAGACTCTGGTTAAACTTCATTTCCAATGTGCCAAAAAAAAAAAAAAAGAAAATCACTCCAGGCTCTGAATGCAAAATGTCGGTTCACACCATCGCAGCATGACTGTAACTCAGCTATTCCTTATTTTAGTGGGACAGGTGTCAATTTAGAGGAACAAAGGACAAGTTTTGATGGGAGAAATAACTTTAAATCTAAAACTTGCCAATATGAGTTTTTCTTCCCAAGGACACATGGAGCTGTTTGTACCTTCAAAATGCAATTTCAAAAACAAAATGTTCCAAAATGACAAATTTCAAGTGTATTCTTACAATGTGTGGGGATTTTAATGTTAGGTTCATAAACCCTTGATGTACTGTGCAAATTAAAAACAAAACAAATGCAGAATGTGAAGTGAAGTAAGACAATGCAGACCTAAATAAGAATTCAGGTAAAAGACAAGTGAAATGAAATGTCTAAACCCACCTGCACCATGATCAGCTTCCTGCTTTTTGGCACGCTCGGGTCGGGGTACTCCTCTCCAAAGCAGAGCTCAATCTTGTAGGAAGGCGTTGGTCCCTTCCCTTGTAAAGAGCTCTGGAGTGCTGCACAAATAGTGATTGGATCACTGAGACTGATCGCACTAACAGAGTGTCTCTACAGCTGTTCTGTGTTGTTAAATAATACATTGCTTGCTTTATACGACTTACAGCTAATAAATTCAAAGTTCATTCAGTCACTGTAAACACATTTGTTTTTCTGATAAAGCATGTTTGTGTCGCCTTACCGAGGAGAAACGTCTGCACATCAAGCAGTTTGAAGGTCTTTTCTCGTTCCAGTTTGTTGGGGCGGTCAGTGTGTCGGGCCAAGGGGCCGCTCCAGTACACCCTGCCCTGGCAGAACCGCTTGATGAACACCCCGTCGGGCGCCACCCACAGCAGCACGCCCCGCTCCAGGTGGCACAGGAGGCGATTCATTGCCTCGGTCATACCGGCTGGCAGGCCTGCGCAGGTGGGTGATGGGAAGGAGAGCTGCTCGGCAGTGCACGGGCCGTAGATCTGCTCGTTTCCCAGGGGGACGTGCCCCTGCAGGATGAAGCACCCATCCGGACTTCTGGTCATCACTTTCATGACCATCTGGCCCTGGTAAAACAGCCTCACCTGCATACGGAAGTCTTCGCACACAGAACACAGCCTGGGTTTCAGATCCTTGTCTTCAAAGGCCGGTGACTTTCTACACGTTTGGGTTGAATCGAGAGCGTTCTCACCTGAGACTGTAAATGGAGGATTGATGAAAGTGATGGGAGCAGGGGCTGGATTGTGAGGTTTCTTTCCTGTTACCTCACAGTACATGTGCTCTCTCAGCGGGTCTTCTGAAACTAAACAAAAGCGAGAAGCAGTTAGAACTTCCTCAATCTTCTGCGTATACTGTGAAGTGTTTAATGCTCACTTTGTGTCGAAAGTTATAGAAGCAGCATTTACATCCAGACTGTCCAAATCAACCAGGCCTCTCTCAGTGTGTCTGCCCGTTCGGGGCCAAGCTTGAGGAAACGCGAGGGGGAAACCATCTCAAGCCAAACCCTGCATCGTGCATTTTCACAGATTAAGGAATGGGCCGCAGCCAACTCAAAGTAGGCGTCATTATTGAGGAAACTCCCTTTGACTGAAACAATGTTTGTTTTTTTAAGAGACTTAGGATTTGCGGATCTTTTGTCTCGCAGCGCAGATATCCTATTGAAGGAGTTTCTATTGTAGTGACAAAGCAGAAATTCTCCTGACAGATGCTCACCCACGAATAATCTGCAGCCAGAGAAACTGTAGCCGGAGATTAAACTACTGAGGACTAGTGACAGATTAGTGCTTCTCAATAGACCACCCAGGCAATAAGGAGGTGGTCCAGAGTCAAGACTGGAAGTAACTAAAGCCAAACACAACAGTAAACTAAGCTCAAAGCTTCACAGTGAACAAGGAACAAGGAAAAACAATGACTCAGGAGTGTAAATCAGTAACTGCAGCAGTTTCATGACGTAAAATAGAGAATTACTTACAGCTTCTTGTTTCTGTTTCTCAAATTTCCCCAAAATGCAAAGCTACTGCACTCACTAATGTGAATGACATGACTGGGGTTCATTTAAAAAAAACAAACCAAAAAAGTAAATAATAAAATCAGCAGCAAAGCAAAGTGACTATAGTAAAGAGATAAAGTACTTTGTGGTTTGTCAAATGATCAGAATCAGTGGTCTTGTCAGATCAGTTTATCAGTGGAAATCTTACCAACTCGTAGCTTTTCTTCTTTTTCGTCCTGAAGAAATTACAAAGAAGAAAATGAAACAAGACAGATTTCACTAAATGAAATTAAAAACAGGCTTTTTTTTTAACCTAATTCAAAATAGTTATGTACAGTATCATTTATTTTCAATCAAATCTGCTGGTGAATGCATAATAACAAAATAAAGTGTCATTTATCTTCTGTAACTTCAAAATGTTTTTAAAGATGAATTTTCAGAAGAGGTTACAAAAAGTATTTTTGTTTTTTATAGATTACATAGTATTAGATTTCAGTCCCCTGCAATGTAAGATGGTATTTGAAAAAAAAAGGTTATTAAACATGCTGTTACTGTGCTTTATGTAATTTGTTTTAGACAGTCTGATTTGTTACCATTGCAAACATTTTTACATTTATCGATCAGTTGACCAGTTGTATTAATAACTGCAGTAGATCATTTTACGTAACAAAGCAGTGTCAGTGTTTTATGATCTGATGAGCTGTCTGCATGTTTCTTAAGCTCCTATAGATGCATTACCTGATTTAATGTGTAAATACAACTATATTTATATGTTTTCTGGGGTTGCCGTGAAATCAGCATTGAAACATGAAAAAAATGTTTTCATTTCTTCAATTAAGCATCAAATGATTTTCAGTCAGATGCCATAAAGATAGGTAAAGATGGGTAAGTACAAATCAACACCCAAATACATTACATGTGGAGTACCACAGGGTTCCATATTGGGTCCAAAATTATTCAATCTGTATATAAATGATATATTTAATCCATCAACACAACTGAAACTGATTTTATTTGCAGATGATACAAACATTTTCTATTCAAATGAAAGCTATAATGAAGCTATAAACTGTGTTAACAAGGAATTAGCAAAAAAAAAAAAAAAATGGATGGATAATAGCAAGCTATCACTTAATCTGGAAAAAACAAAAGTTATGATGTTTGGTAACTTTAAGGAAAGCACAAATATGAATATAACCATTGATGATACAATTATAGAAAAAGTAACTGAAATTAAATTTTTAGGAGTAATAATAGATAAGTACTTTAAATTGGAAAGCTCATATTAATTACACTCAAAAGAAAGTGTCAAAAAACATAGCAATAATCAACAAAGCAAAGTGCGTACTGAACTATAACGCTCTCTATATTCTTTACTTTAGTCTTGTTTTTCCGTATTTAACTTATGCAATAGAAGTATGGGGCAACAATTACAAGAGTGCACTACACCCACTGCTAATACTTCAGAAGCGTGCACTACGAATCATCCATAAGAGGGATTATTTGGAACACACAAATACACTCTTCTTGCAGTCCAAAATACTAAAATTTTTAGATTTGGTGAATTTCTACACAGCTCAGTTGTTATTCAAAGCCAGTAAAAATGTTCTTCCAGCCAATATTCAAGGCTTATTTATGGAGAGGGAAGGTGATGGCTACAGTCTGAGGGGAAGTGGTAAACTAGTACCACCAGCTATAAGAACTGCAAGAAGAAGTATGTGTGTGTCAGTGTGTGGGGTTCGTCTGTGGAACAGCTTAGGATGGAGTCTAAAACAAAGTTCGAACATTCATCAATTTAAAGCTAAGTGTAAGGAAAGTATATTATTGCAGTACAGTGAAGGTGTTATCATAACTTTTGCTAGAGAATAAAGACTATACATTACGTTTTATTACATCAGGGATAATTCATTCTAACATAGTTAGCACCATTACTGGTATTAAGCAACCACTGATTAGAGATGGTATGTACTGGGGATGGGATTGAATAAGTATCTACTTCTTCCCACTCCCTTTCCAACGGTTAAGTTGTCACTACTGTGTACATATGTACTACGTTTGTTGTTATTATTTTTATTATTATTATTATTATTATTATCATTATTATTATTATTATTATTATTATTGTTTTGGTATGCAAAATTGTACTTTAAGTTTACTTGTTACCTGTGGAACTTCAATTGACAACCGAGTTCGAAATAAAAAGAATGATTGATTGATTGATTGATTGATTGATTGATTGATTGATTGATTGATAAAACATTTGTCCTGCTGCAAGAGGCTGGTGTTATCGACTGCAGTGGTTAGATCAAGAGCTTCCATTCAAGACCCAAGTAAATAAAGTGCTATGTGGTCAGTGCAGTCAACTTATGTCAGATTTCCCTCTGTAAATAAATCCTCATTAACACATGAATTGTGAAATGACAAAAATACTTCTTTTTTTTTTTACCAACAATTGTGTGAAATCTGAGAGTGTCACAGATTCACCAGTCAAGTCTTCGCCACTTATCAACACATGAGATACATGATTATCTGTGATTTATGTTTCTGCTTTTTACCTGTTTGTCCAGAGAACTGGATCTCCTTGGACTCTTTACTGTAGGCTTGATCGTCGGGCTTTTCACCTCAGCCTCTGAGGAAACAAACACAAAACATCCTGAAATTAAACCGTTAAACTGAATGAGGGTATGAAGATATCACAAACAGTAAACAAAGTTCTGTTTTGTTGTAATGAATATGTCTGACTGTGATTATTTGCTTGCTTTCACCTGCCGGCCGGCCTGATCCACTGTCATGATGGATGAAATACACCTTGTAGGGCTCAGTGATGTCGAGCTGGTTGCGCTCAGGGACCTCCTGGAAGTCTGTGCTCTTGTTGAGCGCACAGCGGAGGCGGGTTTTCCACATGGTGGGATCGGCTTTGTCTCTTCCCTCCCTGTACTTTCCCTTGTACACCGCCCAGGCCTGGAAGTTAAGACAGAAGACGTTAAAGGTTGAACACACAACTTCTACAAACCTGGAGGCTTGGCTGGAGGTGACAGCCATGGAGATGCTGTAATTTGGAGCATTAGACAAGTTTAGATGGTTTGGAAGTGTGCAGAGGACAGATGATCAATTCATCCGAATATGGAGCTGCCAGGCAGGACGAGGAGAGGAAGACTGCAGGGAAGATGCAGGAGGGACATGGAGGCAGAGAGCATTCCTCCACTCAGTTCAGCAATGAAATACTCAACCCTGTCTTATTTATTCTGGGGCTTTACTTTGTTTTGTGGCTATGACGATCTGAAAAATGCACATGCGCTGTCATTCTATCACCTCAGACTAAAAGTGAAATTAATTCATGAAGTGACTTTTCAATACATAAACTGTGAGTGAGAGGAATTAGCATTACAATAATACATGCATTGTAATGTAGACTTACAGAACTGAAACTTATTTGTGACATGCCAGTAAAAAAATAAAGAGCATTTAAAGTGGTATTGCATGTAATCCATGAGAATCGCTGATAAGGATATATCACTGAACGATAAGCGGTTCAGGAAGGTGTGCAGAGGGGGGCTGCATGATGCAAGAAAACAGTGAAAGGTGAAACCATGAAGTACTCTTTAGTCACATGTTCTGATCAATCAAATTTTTTGAACGTGAAATGGAGAAGTGAAAAGATAAAATAAGTTTTAGAGCAAAACAATGAGGATGAATAACAGCTGCAGCATGAGGCGGTCATTTCCCAACCTTTAAAGAGCCTTTAGTGTATTTCAGAGTGCATATTTCTCCCACTTCATATCCTAATGTGAAACATGAAGAGAAGAGTTCTGAGAGAAAGTGTTGACCTTGAACAAAGCGGCATCTTCCGTCTGCTTGTAGTCCTTCTTGGCTGCGTGTTTCCACGGGATCCTGAACATGGTTTTGTCCTCATCCTCCCAGCACAGTCCTTCATATTGCCCACTCTCTATCTGAGCTACCAGCCACTCTTTCAGGTGCAACTTGGCTCCTTCTTCCATCTTCAGCACATGCTGCGGGGTTTCAGCAACAAATCTCCACTTTCAAATGGCACACAGTCATGCGTAAAGACGCACGTTCCCAAAATCTGGATACCCCCTCCTGGTGCAGGTTAGACTCTCCTGATAAAACACCTAAGATGTAAAGAAATGTCATGTAATCAGTCGTCCAAGGTGAAGACAGACAAGACTTCACGGTTCACACAAATGCAGAAGTCGCGTCTAGAATAATGAGCGCTCCTGTAACCGAAAGCGAAAGTTGCGCCCTCGTCTGAAGCTTTCGGTTTCCCCTCAGTTAGTTCATATCTGCACTAAAAGTTTAATCATTTCCAAGTGAAGTGCACATGTGAACTTGGGAAATCAACTATTCACTTGCGTTAAAGCTCGCCGCAAGAGTCATACTGAGAGAAGAATTCATGAATAACAGTGATAATGGAATTTATTGAGCTGTTGCCACTGATGACTCAATTTAAGACTGCCAAGCTGCACAGACTCCTCTTTTTGGTTTTTTGATAACGATACCGTATTCCTTGTACAATGTGAGAAGCTTAAAATTAAAAAAAATAAATAAATAAAAATAAGTAAACAGACAAAAAGGTGTGAAAACAGCTCAGCTGTAAAATGAATCAACGCTTTCCAAGATTATTTGAGAGTCAGCGTGTGTCACAGGATGTGATTCCCAGAGCTGCCAAGTAGTCTGTGATAATCACACAAACTAAAATGAGACACAAACAGCCACGCAGGTACAGTTGCAGTTTCCCAATCTTAACGAAACGGAAGATGTGTGTGTGTGTGTGTGTGTGTGTGTGTGTGTGTGTGTGTGTGTGTGTGTGTGTGTGTGTGTGTGTGTGTGTGTGTGTGTGTGTGTGTGCGTGTGTGTGTGTGTGTGTGTGTGTGTGTGTGTGTGAGTGCGTGTGTGGGCGTGTGAGATGTTTCCTCCTCAGAGACCCTCTGTCTCCAGTAAAGGGTTCATAATGGTCACAGAAAATGATTCCACGTCTTTCAATCGGGCAGATATCCAGAGTTCAATTTGGTTAAAAGTGGATAAAAAAAACCATTTGATATATATTCAAAAGGCAGTTACTTTCTCCAGCAGAGGGCAGCGTAGATTTTTGTTTTTAAATTACAAGTACAAAAATATGACCCATCATTAAGGCATGAATTTACATGACTGAAAAAGTCACATCAGGATAATATTGAAAACTCTAGACAGATATAACAAAGCCCTCTTTGTTTCACTATAGAAATGTGGGGCTTCATATTGATTTATTTACTTCTGTGAAAACAAGGTTCCCAAGTGCAGTCACATTTTCAACAGGAAGTTCAAATTCCTATCATTCAACTTGTACTCCAGCTTTTATAGATGTTGACTGGAATACTTTTTTGAACAAAAGCCAAAAATCATCCTGAACATGTTTCCTGCCACAGTATGTCCCCAAGTCTCAATACTATTTTCACAAAGTTATCCAAATACATTTCTAAAGTATCAAATCATCTGAAGTTGTACAAGTTGCCGGTTTATGACTGACTGAATAAGATCGGCATTAATTCTTTCATTAGCCTCACCTACTCACCATTGTACTCGTAACAGTAAAACAAGCAAAACATTCCTGATGATTTTGTGTGTGTGTGTGTGTGTGTAGTGTGAACTAAATCTTTCAACACAGAACTTTTCCAGAGGGCGACCTTCATTCATCCAAAGACAGCATGCAGCCTGCACAGGTCGCCAGTCAAAATCTGAAACAGGACAGAAACCACAAACCAAAGATATATTAACCATTACACAACCACCTGTGACTCCGTTTGACTTTGTCGGTGGTTTGAATCCCTCCACCACTGTGGTTCTTTAGCAAGGCCTTGAACGCCAAAAAGCTTTGAATGTGGATAGATGGCAAATAAAGGACAGTCTTAGTATTATTGCTATTATTTTATCTTAATTTTCTTTCAATGTTTCCATTTATAACATGCATATCAAGTTGGAAATGCTGACTTTGTTGCACCGTCTGGTTCTGCAGGGCGACAGCTTTAAAGGTGTTTTTTACTCACTGAAAAACTGAAATATATTGAAAGTGAAACCCAGGACATCTTGAATGTAAGGCCAGGCTTTTCGTGTTTACATCACTTTCAGGTTTCATCATCATTTCCTTCAATACAGTGATGGCCAACAACTTCGCACTGACTGACATGACTTGAGAACTGCCTACACTTTTGCCCATTTCTGCATCTGATGCTGGGCCTCTGGCGAGGGCAAAAAGAAATACCTGATCGTGTGCATGTGAATAAAATGAAACTGACACTGCTATTTAAATCCAGGGCTGAGAAATTCAAGCAACAGCAGTCGTAGCTGATCCAACACAGCAATACTGTCAGTCACTGAGATGTACTGCAGATCTTAGGTCTTTATGAGAATTTGTTTTAGGACGAAAAACTGTTCAAAAAGAAAAGTTTGTATCTTGTACACAGAACTCGGTGAAATCATGTGCATCTTTATTATTAATTTACATTTATGTTAAACTTAATAGCTGCAAGGCCTTCATGACCATTTCAACCCTTTATTTATTAAGGTGAACGTGTAAATGAATCATTCAATATCTCTGTATGTTCATTTTAGTCCTTTGAAGGAACCAGCTATGCATGTTCTTAGACTGTGGGAGGAAATAACCCTGAGAAAACCACCTCACAGGAAACATGCAAACTACACAGAAGGGCCCTGAAGCCCACCTGGGACTCAAGGTGGGGAGAGAGTCAACCACGACACTTCGACGGAGCTTTTTAGTTCCTAAACTTAATTCTCAGCTTTCTAATCAGAGCTCGGTATTCTAGTAATTCCCAAACCTTGCAGAACCAGTCTCATTGTTGATGTTGTTGTTCATAAGCTAGAATTTTCCCACATTTTCTTCCCTCAACACTCACTTCTGTAGCAGCTTTCAGTGAATGACATTCAAAGCAAAAACACCACCAGCTAGACTGAAAAAATTTACAGTTTAATTCGGAGCCGTCTGATGTGTTTTCAGAGCTTTGTGCGATGGGATTGGCAGACAGTAAGGTGTAAAGTGCTATACATCTTGAAAGACACGGAATACAAAATCGCCCACGCTGGGCTGCCAGTTTTTTTTTCCCCATGATTCTCTGCAATCGGTGGGCAGAATATAGCTCTCACTATATAACGTCAGTGTCAAACGCTTCACAGGCGGTCTCGTTTATGTTGCACATTTCACTACGCCTCGACTGAGTGCGCTTGAAAATGAAATGCATGAGAAAACAGACTGAGTCAAAGAGAGAGAAAAGAACCCACATCCACCTCGCAGACATTAACCTCAGACATGCACACACACACACACACACACACACACACACACACACACATACACATACAAAGTCAGCACAGCAAGTTTTCCGTACGCTTTTGGATACGGAAACTTTAGTCCCATAAAGCAGGTCAGCAGGTTGAAGATGAAGCGGAATATATGTGCAAGAAATGACAATATTAACAGATCCAGCGTCCTCCTAAAGCTCAGCAATAAAACTAGACTCTCCATGTAGATATAGGAAAATACATTGAGGTGGTTTTCATCGTTTTTTTTTTTTTTTTCTCCCAGTTTATTGTTGTACCAGTTCAGCAGTAAAACATAGTTAAGACATTGGAGCACACTGTCGGACAGCTTAGTCGGCTCTCAATAAATAGACCTTTTAAATATGACAGATTGTATTACAGCAGAGAAATATAAACCTGAAAGTGTTGAACACAGAGTACAGGATGTTTCATGAAAGACCCCTCTTTCTCTCTCTCTCTCTCTCTCTCTCTCGCTCTCTCTCAGCCTGGTTGATTGTTGTTATGAAAGATGTGTCGGGTTCACGAGGCAGGACGAGGTGCGCTGGGTTTACGCTCCATTCAAAGTGTTTTCCTGTCAAACGTCTCTTCTTTTCCGTCGAGGTTGTGTGTATTTTCATGAAAAAAACAAAACAGGCAGCAATGCAGTCAGGAAAAAAAAAAAAAAAAAAAAAAAAAAAACACAAATCCAAGTGACATTCCAGGAAATAAATACACTTGCTTTGTTTGAAAAAAATATTTACACGGCATTGTACACAAAGGAATAGAAATCCCATCCTTATCATATATATATATATACTACAGTAAAAGAATAAACTACAATAATTATAACAATTATTTTTAAAAAAAGTAAAAAAAAAAAAAAAAAAGGAATTGTTGACTGAATGAATATACAGTACAATCACTGCTTTAAATGTCTTGTATACACAGTAGAAAGCACAAACGTGAGTGTAGGTGTGTGTGTGTGTGTGTGTGTGTGTGTGTGTGTGTGTGTGTGTGTGTGTACTTGTGGAGAGGAGTCTTTAAACCTTTGTGGAACGTTCCCCTCAGATCGACCTTACACATAAAACAATGGCGTTTTTGCCCTATTCAGGAAACTGTCTTCCAACAATAAGATTGTTCAGAAAATGCACATTGCATTGCATTTCACTCATGACTGTGTGTGTGTGTGTGTGTGTGTGTGTCCATGGGAAGAAGCTGACAAGCTAGTGGCAGCCACAAGCTCTGACCACCATGTTGCGGTATTTCTTGAGGATGACGTTGGAGCTGTCGTCGAAGTAGAGCACGGAGATGGCGTGGAGCTGCGTCGGGGCGCAGCAGGGCTTGGGAACCGTGTCCGGGTTGATGAAATGAACCTGGAGAGCCAAAACAAGAAACAGACAGTTTACACAACGGCAAAAAGCTGCAGCTCATCCAGCAGCGGCTGCTCTGTCCTGACATCTGACGAGGCGGTTAGACTCTCAACATGACCGTTGCCTTTTTGCTCCCTGGTTTCATGGTTACTCACAAGGGTTTGCACAATGGCGTGGTTTGTGGCGTTCATGTAGGAGTTGAGTGGAAAGGCGCACTCTCCCTCACAATAGTATGCAGCGTATCCCTCTGGAGCGATGATCCAGTCCTGAGAGAACAGGGGGCAGAGAAAAACCATCTCATATTCATAATGTCACATCATCAGAATGGTTTTTAACAGCCTTTATAGAAAACCCAGGATCTGTGATGACTTGGATGAGGAAAGGTTTCCGTACCTGCCACCCCAAGTCTCGGAAACTGACGTAAAGCTCATGCTTTTTGCACGCCTGCTTCTGATCAGTACTGCTGTTTTCTGGAGAGCAGAGACACACACACACACACACACACAAAAAAAAAAAGGGAGAGAGAAAGAATATGCTTCATTACAAGAGTTGTTATCCTATTTAGCTCCAAGAGTAACTATTTACTGCAGTCAGGCCCCAATTAGGCAGCAGTGATAAAGAACAGACCTAAACACTGGCCGTGTCCTCGCAGAGAACGTTAAGCTTTAAACAATGACTGAAGGAAATCACCTCCAGATCGAGCAGCAGTTTGGTAATTGTTTCAAATGAATGGGCCACCCTGCTCAGAGGTCACTCTGCTGGGCTTTGACTTTCCACTGGATGAAACAGATGTGCATGCAATGTGTGCGCCCCGCCATATTTTCATAACTGCCGAGTTTATTCATTCTCTTTCCTTTTTCAGCTCATTTTAGCCTGTCTTCCCTCCCCCCCCCCCCCTTACCAGGTCCATGTGTTATAAAAGTGCAGTCTGTTTTCGATCGAATCCTATCTCTCTCTCTTCTTCTGGTGACCTCTGGGCCTCTGTGGTACATTAGTCGCTGAGAGCAGCGCGCATTGGAAATGATCATGAGCAACTGGTTCTCATCATCCAGTTAAAGTCCACTGGTATCCAAAGTTCCAAACAGGCCCATTTGGCCCATATGTCGTGGCCCCGGTTGCCCCACAGCACAGCACAGATGTGTTCCGCCATAAAAGCCTGCGCTGCCTTACCTCCATGCAGGGAACTTGGCTCCCACTGCTCTGTAATGCTTGTGTAAATAAACAAAGACAGCAGAGGGCTATTTGAAGCGAAGGCATTACAGTCTAATGTTTCAGTGCTTCACATAAACATAGCCCTCTCACACCTCCAAAACAAAGGCCCCGCATATGCATTACATGTTTTGTCTCGCAGGAATCGTATCGCTTGCAGTGAGGTTAGTTTTGCATTTTCATATTTTTCTGAATGTGTTTGAAATGAGGCAGATTCTTCTGTGTGGAGCAGTACACCAGTCACCTGCGTCCCATTCCATGAATTCCTCTCAGAGCAGACAAAAAGGGGATTAAAGCTGCACTTTAGCCCAATGAGAAAGGATCGTCACCGAGCATACGCACACACAACAAACACACTTCCTGTCGCTTACCTGCCACATTGGCCACTCGGAGCGCCTCCTGGCTTTTCGTCCCTTTGGAGCGGTTGGGGTTCCGCTGTTTGGCCCCCCCTGGCGCCGAGCGGATGCTTCGCAGGTGCACCTCAGTGGCTTTGAAAAAGGCCACCATGAAGGGCTGCTTGTTTTGAGGCCCGCTGCGGCCGATCAGCCCCGCAACGCGAGGGTTGATGCTCTCTCCTGCAGGGGGAGACAGAGAGACCAGCACAACAGGTGTCAAAGAAATCCAGAAACACAGGAAAGAGAAAGCGTGTGTTTTTGGAACCAAATAAATACAACCTACTATTCGTAGGGTTTTTTTTTTTCCCCCTACGTGTGAGGTCGTTTAGTCATTGATTCCATTTCTGTTGTCTCTAAAACTCAACATCCGGCCTCACAGGTGACAGTTTCTTCTGTGAATTCCTTTCCCTTTCTTTCATCCCTTCCTCTCCTCTAAAATGCCCAAAACAAATGCAGCTTTAAACATCAAAGCCACTGTGCATGTGCATGTGCGCACGCATGCATGCGCGTGTGTGAGTTCTTGTTTTACTCACTTTATGAGGTCTAAAACTAGATCACACCTTGAGGGAACCGACCATGGCGGTCCTCACTATTAGGCATGTTTCTCAGTGTTCAGAGGAGGTTTTAAACTGTGACAGATTCCAGGAGAGGGTCAAGGTTTTGCTCTTCCAAAAGGTTCGAAAACGCAATATTTCAGTCTGTGGACCCCACAAGTAAAGCTGTAAAAATGTGCGTCTTCGTAAGCGTGCCTGCTCTTCGGCGGCGTCGATCTTGTTCTCACACAGAAGAATGTGTGTATGATCACCGCTGGGTGGTAAATCAAGGCCTCTGGTCCCTGCTGGCGGCGGGACGTCCCACGTGCCTGTCTGTACACGCTCACCTGTAACCTTTCATACCCGATTCAACATACAAACGCCCTTTCGTGGATGCGTCCTCCCCCCCCGTGCAACCCTCCCATAACTTGAAAGCAATACGGCGTCTGTTTTCCTCACCTAACATGTAACATCCTGCCATCCCGAGGGAGATAATGTCCTCGAGCAGGCTCTTCTGTTTGTTGTTAAACATTCCCACCGACAAACATTCGAGGCTGACGATGACAAACGCCCGGCGAGATGCTATCGTGGGGATAACTCGGTGTATTTTACGCACGCTTGCTAATGATGCTGAGGGCATGACGGACGATGGTGGCGATGAATGACTGATGATGAAGGATGAGGAGTAGGATCTGATTCGTCTTTGTTACATGTGCAAATCAGAGAGAAACATCTGATTCACTGGCTTTTACAGCCATGATGTAAGCTTATGAATGTGATAGTGAAGTTATTGAGTTCCATTCTTTCTCTGTCTTCAACTCTTCATTCTTGTGCGGAAAATGTGACTCTCACCGTTCGTGCTCTCCAGGGCCAACTGTAAACCCAGGTTCCTGCCGGGGTTCAGGACCCAGTGGTTGCTGGTGGCTGTAACGTCAAACACCAGCCAGCCCTCCTCCACGGCCCAAATCACTCTCGAGTCCAGCAGGAACAAGTCCGACTCCCTGCGGCGGATATGAAAACGAACAAACAATCAATGATCGGTCGAAGCCACGTGACAAGTAGAAGCACAAAGCAAACCCAATCGAGGGGAGAAACGGAGTAAGAGGAGTCAAACAATGAGAGAGATGGAGCAAGACAGCGAGTGAATTAGGGAGGCGGGGAGGGCTCCAGATGGTGAGGCCCAGGGGAACACTTCATTTTCTTAATTGACAATAATGGCTTTATAAACGACCGGTCCTTTCATACACTACGCACCGTCCATCACTGGATGGAATTTTGTGGGAGAGCCAGAAGGCCAAAAAGAGAAGAGGAGCTAGAGCAAGAAAAGGAGAGGGAAAACACAGCTGCAAGAGGAGAAAACTTTGTGAAAGCAAATGAGAGAAATAGTGCATGTCCAAGTCAGTCCTATTGTCAGACAGAGAACTCTAGATTTTCTTCTCTTTCACCATTGAAGACCAAAATCTCTTGTTCTTCATGTGACCAGTCATGTATCTCGACCTATTTTCCGAGCGGGCAGATAGAATGTCAGAGAGCTCTCGTTCGTTCATTTATCCAGGCCCGTCTCTGGCAAAGGAATAAATGACTGTGTTGTTCCCTCTGGACAACAGAAACCTTTAGGAAGAGCTGAGGGTAGCCGAACACAGGCTGTTCCAGGAGTCACATACACCTCCTGCAAAGTACAGCGGAGCCACACAGAAAAGGTGTGTCCACGTGTCTTACTGTTCAGCGTGGCTTGAGTGAATTAGTTTCTTTTCAGATGAATTTAAAGTGATTCTAAGGTAGTGGAAAAATCAGAAATATGTCTTGTCTGATATGTAGAATTTGTCTTTGGTTGTTCCCATTTTCCCCAAAAAACAAAATTATCACAAATGTAGTCACACTTAAACACAAAACTAACAAGGACGCTGATAAATGACAGTTTCATGACCTGCTTCCAGTAAAGGTAATTTACAGCAGAGAAGTCTACACTGCAAATCACGTCACGTCATTCGCTGCTGCACAACAGCAACAGGAACATCTTTAAAAAAGTCCCTGTGGATTCCATTACTTTAATTGGCTTTATAAACCATGGTTCCCAACCTCTGGTCCATGACCCACTTTATGATCACGAAGATCTTGAAGTCTTGGTTACTTTGAGGTTTACTTTGAATGTGTAGAAAGAAAACCATCTTAAGATCCTGTCATAAAACATATCTTCAAATCAAATGAGGTAATAACTTTAGTTGAGGCCATCAAATCGTACATGTCTTGTATTTAAATCCATATATTGAAGCTCACCTGTCAGAGTGTTCCTCCAACACCTGGTAGACGCTGATACGGAATGTCTCATTATCATAACGTTCATGGATGAAATCTTTGTATATTCGAAACTCAGCTGCAGTGACGGCCTCACCCTCAGGGATTCTTGACAGATCGAATCTGAACTCTCTGTGATGCCGCCGCACTGGTAGGAATTCCTTATCGTGCTCCACTGGGGGAAGAAAAAAAAAAAAGAACATAAAATCGAAATGAAAAATAGATCTGTAACAGACTATATGCATGCAGAGAATGTTTTCTTTTCACATGAGCTATTTAGCATCCCCCCTCCTTCATCACCAGGGACCCAGCGGGTCTACGAGCAGAGACAGAGTTCCTGTGACTGTATGTTAAACTTGAAAGCTTTTTCTGAAGCATTATGCTGCCACTTTCGTGGAAACACAACATATGTTTTTAAATGTGACCAAATAACAAATATCCTTTCCTCTTAGAGCTGTTAGAATATACTCTCTCCATGCATTACGCCCGCCCCGGCGGGGAGCTGGCGTAGCTTGTCAGACTGTGGCACAGGCTCCGATTAAACACGTCTATGGATATGCTATACACGTGTTGGCTTGTGATCGAAACATCCACGAGCACGAGGGCGAGAGGCGATGCATCTGGAGCGCACAGCGTCATGATAGAGAGATGCAGGCGGACTCTGACAGCTTTATGAGCCCCTTTCTTCCTCTGCTCTTCCCCTCATAGCCCCAGAGAGCCATCGGGTCTGCCCTTCATCTGGTTCTCATGAGCCGGGTTCTCCGTGTTTGGTACACCCCCCCCCATCCCCCTCCCCTCTCTACTCCCCATCTTAGCCTTTTAACCCCCCCAAATATTCAAGATGTGCCCCTTCAACCTTACCCCTCTTATGTCCCAGCAGGACATCCCAGGGGTCAGTGTGTTCTATCTCATCTCCTTCTAGGTCTTCCTCCACCTCACTCTTTATCAACTGTCAGACAGACCCCCCACAAGGTCACTGCTGCACTTGTAGGCTCTGAAGATACCTGGATCAAGTTTTCTTTGCATCTGCTTAATATAAAATGGACTAAGCAACTGTTTCCACCTCAGTTTTCCACAATAGTAACATTTTAGAATATATTACTGTATATTTATATAACACTAAGCCTCTATTCTTTGAGCTAAATGCTCTCAACTCCACACGATCTCTTATGTATTAAGCAATCTTCTAACAACATGATCCAAACCTCCAGTTTGTGATGCAATCGTAACCTTTCCGTTAATCTTACCGTAACCTCAGTCCAAACATATACTTAACTCAAAATTGAAGGTTTAAGTTTTTTTGCATATTTGTCCCCAAACTTACAAGTCTCAAAATTGTGAGTGCCCACAACGGAGGCAAAACACACACCCCACACATGCACAAACACAAACTTGTATCCATGACCTTTTGGGGGCATTGCAATAACTAGCCAGAATTCCAGAGAGTACTTTATGGCGGCATACTTTTTTTTTTATATCAGCTCTTCGTAATATTATTTTGCAATGATGCAAATGTTTTTCGTATTTCGCTGTACTGCTGGTGTGCTATGTCCCAGGAGAGTACATTCTTTCTTTCATTTTTTTTTTTAAACACACTTGGTGTGAGAAAATATATAGAAGCAGCAGTGAGAAATTATTGGCCAGAGGAGGAGAATGAGAAATAATAGAATTATCTTTGGTGAGAGGCGCCGCTGCTCTCTGTTGGCCTTTAAAAAGGCCTCAAGCTTTCATTGTCTCGCTCTGAAAAACAATGAGGCTCGGGATCATGTAGACTTCACGACAAATGGTAATCAGTTCAACACCGGTCACTCCGGCCAGATGCACTTTTTATTCATCTTGATTCTTTCTAGCAGATCAGTCCCGTCAAAACTCGTGCCAATTTTGCATTCTACAGTCCTCACCCGGAGACTCAAACACAACAGAAGAAACTATGGTGTTAATAGTTTCTGAATGAAAATATATAGTGTTTCAACTTTCCCTGCATTCATCTGCCTTCTGATAATGTTGGTATGAACTCTTGTAATATACTCCTCCAGGCATTTCCCTTTTACATAAATGCAAAAGCATGGTTTCATTTCTGCTTCTTTTTTTTTCATGACAGCAGCACCTGCTTATTCTTCAAGAGCTCTGTGGGCCTCTACCTCTTCCTGCGGCCAGGTGCAGGTGCATTCCCTCTGGGGAGAACGCTGGACCTGCTCTAAGGCCTCCAGAGCGGCCGCCTCTCACTTCACTGTAAAAGAAAAAAAAAATGTTCTGCCTGCAGCTGAGGGCTGCTGTAAAACTCCCACGCTAACTATTTCCTCGGCACGTCGCGTTTACATTGTTTAAAATGTAAATTTGATCAGAGGCGCTGCAGACAGAAACGGAGCCGGCCGAAGAGCGCGGCTGTTACCCTGCTTTTATTTTACTGTTGTTCTCTTATAGGCCTCTCTGAATGGAAGTAATTAGACGGGGGGAAAGAAGCTCAGACAAGAGGGTGCGTTTATGATTTCCTCTGGGAGGAAGTGAGTAGCCTTCTCTCCACCTGTGTCACACACACACACACACACACACACACACACACACCACAAGCATGCTGAACACACCCTCGGACGCCTTAGGCTCCCTTCGCTCTTCGTAGCCAGTGTCCACATCGGTCGCTACTTGTCACACGGACACACACATCAACACACACTACACTGTGTGTACACAACGATTACCAAGTGTTGCCTGTGAAGTGAGCGGTCTTGTGCGTCACAGCAGGGTTAACACAATCATTATGGGTTTCTGTAATCCATAATTAGAGATGCAACAACGGACACAAGTAAAGTACATATGTGAATGTATAGGCTTCCACTGTAAACTCCTTTTATCACTGGATCAGACATCTGATTCGCTTTTCCTGCACATGCCGATGATGCACGGTTATCCCACATCGTTTGATTTAAGCGGGCCACACACGTGCACGGCAGCGCACATCAGAGCTATCAGGTTGACAGTTACTCCTTCGTACTCTGGTCTAATTGTCCACCTGGCAACCAGAGGGTGGCTGAGGGAACTCTGGATAAATATCTTATATTACAAAGAGGACACTTCCCACTGAAAGCCAACACTACAGTCGTGTCTCTCGGAAAATAGCAAAGAAAATAAAGATTTACTGATGTAAAAATGATGGTATCGGTATCTGTGAACAAAGGAGCAGTAACAGACCATGTCTGTGACGGCAAAGCCACATCAGGCACTCGAGCCTTCGTCACAATGAATGCAGCCACGGTAAGTTTTGCTGTGAGTCAACACCACATTCACTTTGTGATCTACTTTATTTAAATTTAGATAGTTACTGGATTGAATAAAAAAGCCATGGAAACTCTGAGGAAATCGGGCAGCTTAGAGGAATGAACAAACACACTCCTGGGTTTGTTGATTCTGGTGTTTGTTGAAAGTAATAAAATCCTAATTAACACACATGTGATCTTTTAACTCCTCTGTCACTCTGCCAGGGCCGCCTCTTTCTTCTTTCCTCCTCGCTTTTCCTCTGCCTCGTTTGTCCTCTCTCCCGCTGGCCGGCGGACCTAAGACACTTCTACGACACCTCAGGCTTCGGAGCGGCAGCCGACAGATCTGACGGCTCACATTAGCCCAAGTGTCTGTTCGCCACCCTCACACCCCTCAGAACTGCCCTGCACGCTTCCGCCGCTCAGCGGGGGGGGGGGGGGGGGGGGGGGGGGGGGGGGGCTGCATTCACCCCTGGCACTACTCTCACTTCTCTCTACCAACAGCTTAAGCTTCGCCCCCGCCGCCGCCCCCCTCCCACTGTAACGTCCCTGGAGTTCACCACCACTGTCTGCACCTCCCTCTGCATCCCTGCGGAGCTCATTAACTGTAATAACACACCTGGTGCCCAAATCCAGGGACCTGGGAGTCAATCACACCGGAGTGGGATTATTTCCTGACACAGTTTGAATGTTCTCGAGGGAAACTGTGATACTGCACTGAATCACTGCGCCTTTCCTTATTTTAGCGGTGGCTTCTCACATTAGCAATGTTTTAAATACAATACTTGGAACAAGTCAGTCACTGTTTCCACAAAGTGAGGGAGGAGACGGGTAAATTGCTCAAGATGTTTATCCTATAAAGACTAAAGAGAGTTTGATCTCTCGGGTACGGAGTGACTACCCACAGTAGGGCGATTACCACGTTAGGAAATATCCTGCCCACTGGCGAGCGGCGACAACTGATGACATCATGCCTGTGTGATGTATTTATACTGCTGTCGGGCCCGACTGCGCCGGATCCCTGGGAAAAGTTCAGCCGGGTTTCATGCTATAACTTACTCGCACTTAACGATCATTAACTCACCGCTGCATGTGTGTGTGTGTGTGTGTGTGTGCGCGCATGCGTGCGTGCGTGCGCTCCCAGTCACACACACACACACACACACACACACGGTTTGAGTCATGTGTGCAAGCAGGAACGGCAACCACAGGAAGAAGAGTCTTTACATTTAAGACCTGCGGTCAGACCAAACTTTTCCGAGTTTTCCAACTTTGAAGGCCGAGGAGAGGTTTGAGATTCTGCTCACTGCAGCATCGCTGACCTCTCCCTCTCCCTCTCACTGCAGCCATTAAAAACGCTTGCCCTCTACAACCATAAAACTGTAGTGCTGGGTTCCACCTCATGCTTCGCTGAGCATCATGGACCAGAGATTTATACTGCGTATGCAACAGCCTGGAACAGTCATGTATCTGACCGCCTCATTTTGGCTTCCCTCTCTCACTCATTTCCACTAATATAAATCTCCGAATCCAGAAACGGTGAGAAACGTGTCAAATGCAAATAAAAACAGGAAGCAATGAAGTGAAATACACATCATTATCAAACTGATGCCAGCAATGACATTTTAAAATGTTAGTACAGGGGCAATAAACGTCTGGGGAAAAAGCGGTGCAATTCTAAACAGCTGCAGGAACATTTTGCAAACGATTAGAGTAATTGGTAACAGGGCAAAGATCTGATTCTGTTTTGTTTTTTTGTAATAGTAACTTAAGAGTACTTTTAGGAGACTCTGAGAAGAGGAAGAGAGCTTGACCAAGCTGTAAGAAGAAACATTTTTGACCGATTTTAGAAAATTGTACAATTGAAGTCAATTATCTGCAAAATGATATTGACAGTGAAAATGAATGATTCAAAGAGCCTGAAGAAATCTCTGTCACAGCTTAAAACTTGATGTTGGGCCCAAAAGACCCAAATACGTTTGAGGCTAAACATGCAGATAGATATGGACACGGCCTTCTGCCCGTTTTTTTACATTCATTACTGTGTATTTTGGTTAATTTGCACTAAGCTTACGGATGCCATACAGAGTAAAATCTCTGATAATCTGTTTGAGCAGTGCTTTGCTGTGTAGCTCATGTGTAACAAGTGAAAGGGAAAGGGAAGACAAAGGAAATAATGATCTATTAAAGGAAAAACTGCGTGATGTGTGGCATTACCGAGCATCGATATTGGGACAAGGAAGCTTCAGATGAATGTATTGAGAGTTTATGAATATCCTCATTAACCAATTGGAAAATGTGGAGTATTAATTGATACTTATAGGGGCACAAACACATCACCGTTCATTCCACGAGTAAATATTCATAAATATCAAGTGTTCATAAAGATATCATGCAAAGCCATGTGTGAACATAGTCTGAAAACTGTTTCTTCCACTGGGCAAAGCGCACTGATAATGATCTGAAGCAAGATGGAAAATTGCTTTTTGGTGAGATGAATTAACATTTTTGATTTTTGAATTCACAGTGGGAGCTGCACTAACCTCTCTGCATTACAACAGTAAAAACTGTTTTATGGAATAAAATCTTCGGCAATGAAGACCCCAGACTGTTCTGTAGTGAGAATGCTACATCGGACTAGCAGGAACACACTCTCTCTTTGTTCAGGAATTTGTCTCCTTAAAGTCCAGATGTTTACAGGCTGTTGCTGAAAAGTTTGGGGATGAGATCTGTTGCTGTCATCAAATTCATCTAATGGTAAAAAGTTTTACTTTTACACCTGTTATCTATGTTCAGTTTTGAACAAAATATGGGTGAGAGGCAAACCATCACATCCTGTTTCAGTTGGATATCAAGACACCGTCCCAACATTTTTGGAATACGTTGGGAATATTTTTAATATGAGTATAAATTTCTTGAACCCAATATGATATAAAAACCTTTAATTTGTATGCATAAAATTCTCTGAAAGTAACTCAATGTGCGAAATGACAATACTGATTAGTTTATTTGCATTTTTACAGATCATTCTAATGTTGACTTGGGAATCTGACAGACACTAATGGTTTTATGGAGTTCATGTGAAATGATCGATGCTATTCTGAATAATCTGGACCGAGAAAACTCTTTCCTTCTTTTGAAAAAGATTCAATATCTTCAAAAATCCTGCCAAATTGTTCGACAGATCAAAACTGTCTTGAATAATGAGACTAAAGTACAAACTTGTCTTTGCAGAGGTCTGTTGAGGGGATTATGTAGGAGTGAAAGGCAACATTAGCAACAAAGAAACCACATCCTAAATCCTCAGCGTCCATTGCTTTGTGGCGTGATATAACGTGTGAGTGAGTGCGACGCCATGTGGAAAGGGATCCCTCAGCGCTAATGTCACTGCACTTCCTGCAGGATAAAACAACTGGCAGACTAGAAACCGCAGCTATTCAGCTTTCCCCCACTCACTGTTGCCCTCATCCCCTTGTTTTTATGTTCTTTAATTCTGTGGCCACAGCAGCCACACCCTCCCCGTCCGGCCAAGCCACCTCTTATTATAGATCTCAGGAACGGTCGCGTACAATACGCACTCTGAGATTTTTTATCCTGCGTCTTATACACAAACGGTGGGCAGGCTGGCATCCTGATTTTAACAGCTGGTTGTTTATTTTGTTTAATCACAGCCCATTCCTTTTTAAAATAAACAAACTAGCCGTGGAGGAAACACGGGGGAAACGCAGCTGCACACATGCCCAAATAAACACAAACCTGCTGCAGCCAGTTCCTGTTCTACGCCGCGCAGACGCAATATTTCATCACTTATCATAAAAGCACTCGCATACAGTTGTTGCTCCGCTTTTACAAGCTTTGATTTGGCCGTTGGAGCCCGGCGAGGAATCTGGTCAGTGTTATGGGCTTCCGCTAACGCAATCTTCCGCTTGGCGAGCTCGCACACATCACACAGTGCAGCTGGCGACTGGGCTGGGTAGGTGGCTCTAAAACTGTGTTTTACTATGCACAAACGCTCACATAACCGCTCTGACGCGAAGGTTCTCAAGCACAGGATGTTCCCACAAGGAGAAGAAGTCAAGAATGAGATGCACTTGCTTTTAAGAAATGCACGGCATCTATTTGTAATCCAGACAGATACAGTCGGATTCTCGTTCTCATATCCTCCTCGCTCTGCTTTTAGCCCTTCCTCTCATTTCATTCCTCCTCCTCTCCTCTCTGAACCGTCAGTGCCCCCGAGTCCCAGGATCTCTGACCGTGTTCTGGCCCACATCTGCAGCCTCAGCTTCACTGCTTGGAACCCGTCTTCATGAACGTGCAGGGGAGTCTCCGATGCTCCCGGTCACTGATAAGGCAAGGCCAAACTTATCCAGATCACAGAAAAGCTGCAACATGGGTGGAAGCAAACTACTTTCAAGTACCATTCCCCAAGTTAGAAAAGTCAGTGACTGCAAGATCAAAGCCACAGTTTGAATAAATACAAAAGTAAAACAGAAAAAGAGAAAGGGATTATTAGAAAAACTAAATTGATCTCAGCATTCCTGGCAGTGAAGGCGGTCCGTCCATCACTAAAGCAGAGAATGCCTGCTGCTCAGTACATCTGGGCTTTTTGACCACTTGCCACATTGTCAAGTCCCACCCGCAGAGTGTTTCATCATCTCTCCCAGCAAGTGCCTCAGCCTGGCCAAGTGCACGGAGGCTCTGCTACGTACATCCAGATGTCATCCTGGACTCCTGGGTTCAACAGGTGAACGCGAGAGATAATAAATGTGAAAATAAGAACATGATTTCTCTGGTTCAAGCCAGCTGTGCTCTTTGCGGAGTTGCTGGAAGCCTGGGAGAGGAGAGATTCTTTGTCTGCGTTAGGGATATTTATTTACTCAACAGATCTTGATGCTATCAATCAAACCGAGGAGTGCATTAGGAGAAATTACCTGACAGGAAGGCAGGGCTATCTGTACCAACTGTTGCATTCCACTGCTTCTGCTCACTCCCTGTCCAGTGCAAGGCAATAAAACATGCACTCAATAACACTAATTAGCTCCAGAGACATTCCTTTTGAGCTCACAAAAAAAAAAGCGCGCGTGCATTTCATTTCACCCTTGTGCATATGCATATTACACACAAGTGCATTCACACAGGAGCCAGTGTGTGAACAGTGTCAAAGACAAGCTGCAAGCGCAGACCAAAGCGTGGCCTTCAACACATACTCTGTAACTTTTTTTAAGAGCAGCTCTGTCAAACCGAGCCAAGGAATCAGCTTCTGGTGTGATCAATTCATCATTAAGCAAAAAGTCCAAATATGCGCGCCTGTGTGTGTGTGTTTAAAAGTAAAGAGAGAAAAAGGGAGAAATTAATTTGAGAGGAAGGGAATACTTTTTTGGTAATGTGTGTGTGTACGTGCACGTGCGTGTGAGCAGTCTGTGTATGTGTGTGTGTGTGTGAGAGAAGTGGGGAGTGGAAAAACATACAAAAGAACTTGAGAAAGTGTTGAAATGTTTTATGTCTGCGAGCGCAGGAGGCTGGAGTCTCTGGAGATGAGGGCTGAAGTAGGAGGCTGAACACTAAACACCACACAACCCTACTGGGGCCGTATGATAACTAACTAATTAAAACCGCCGGGTGAGTGCTGATGATCAATACTGTTCGCTCATGGTGGGGGGGGGGCAGGGAAATTCGGTGTCAGGTGGCAGTCGTCGCAGGACAGACTGAAGACCGAGCCAGACGTGACGGTGGAGGCTGAGTCGAGCGGACCCTGGAAAGATAAAGTTTCTCCACACAGCTGTTTTGGCCTGCAGTCAGAGGGAAACATCTGTATTAAGCTCAGCGCCACAAGCGGCCCACTGTGAGGAGGAATGCAAGAAGTGATAGAAGGAAGGGTGGGAGGCAGGATGAGCGCTAGATATGAGCGCGTTGCACACTGGAGGTCCGGAGAAATGGAAATGACATGGATAATCTAATATCAAATATAAAAGTGGAGTTATGTTCCTCCAGTGCGACGATAGCGTGACACTACTGCTTCCAGCACGAGGGTGCGAACTAAATGACACAACGCTGTCCGAAACACAAAACCTCCAACAGCCTAATTGGACATTTCTAGCCTTCGCTGCTCTCCATTATCTGGCCTTTAACACGTACTATAAAGCAGAGAGGACTGGCAGACAAGCGTGTGACGGCTTCTGAGGGAGCAGACAGAAGGTCATGACTGGTGGCGGGCCAGGTGGTGTCCTGTCAGGTCACGAAGGTAACACACACACACACACACACACACACACACAGGGGATAATTAGCCAGTTGTGCTCTGACTCACTCCACAGTACAATAGTTTTACAATGTCTGATCACTGCCTGGACTCACGGTTAAATATAAACCGAGTTTTGATGTGACTCACGGCTCCATAAGAAAACTTCTCGCCTCGTCCGGCAGCTCGACTCAGTTAGCGCGAGATGACGACTACCGAAATGTGGCGCATTGCAGCAATGAGGGAAAAGAAAGCAGAGGTGATGTGTTTGTTTACCGCTTTTCAGCTCCATTTAGTAAGACGTATCGCATCTGGGGCCGATTAACAGCAGCAGAACACTTAACAATTAAACACACCCTGGCCACACGTGTTTCAGTGGCTTGATATTTGTTTACTGCTTTTTCTGAGTTTCCAGAAACAAATGTTGACCTACTTCAGTTACAGAGAAAGTATTATCATGAGAGACTGCTGATTTTTAAAATTTGCAGTCATTAAACAACAATGAAATAGTTATTTTTGACCATTGATGCTACAAAAGTATGGGACAGAATGAACACAGAACTTTAAAAACAAATATAAAATAATGATTATTTTATGCCGGAGAGAGGAGAGGACTCATCGGTCACTTGGAGTGTTTTGAGGCGTGTATTTATTTACATATGATAGTATTTATCTTAATGCTGCATAAGAAATGTTTTATTCATATCTGGTTAATGGTGTGGAGCTACATAGACATTTATATATTTTTTTAATTTAAATTATATTTTCACTTTTCATGTGGTACCTGTTGAATGCAGAATGGTGGTAGGATGCATTAATGTTTCTTTTTAATCCTTTCTGTTTGAAACATTAACTGACGATAGAGACAACTGTGTTTTTCAGTGGTGTATTTTATACTGTATAAATAACTCCAAATGCCTAAAATAAGATTTTAGTGTTTTATGCTGACTTATTAAATTAAATGGTGGTGTTTTCAATTTTTTTTTCTTTTTTTTTTTCTTTGACAAATTTCATCAAAATGCTTGAGTACCAAGGATATTTTCAGTATTAGTCACGACAGTCAAAGTTTGCTATGATGACTTCTCTCTGTCTCTGTTGAAGACTTCAAAACAGTTACAAGTGTGTGAATGAGCCTCTAACTCGTTCCTCATTTAAGTAAACGTGAGCACTGCAGATGACTTTGGATTAATCTATACACAGAGCTCTTCATGGGAATGTCAACAGAGCTCCACATGTATACTATAGTGAAGAGGCTTTTACAGACGTTTAGCTCACTCGGTCTAAATAATGTTTCTTTAAAGCTAAGGGCTGCTGCTATTTCACTAAAATACCAAGAATTTAAAAGAAATGCAAGTGCCATGACCTCGCCTGACAGTGCTGCTGTGACCCAGAGGGGCATGAGGCTGAGGGTCACAGACAGGAAGCAGAATTTTGATAGTGTCAGGAGACTTAAGACTTGTTGACAGGCAGATCAAGCACTGAACAACATCCATCTTTTTCTCAGCTCTGAACAATAACAATGACACAGCACTACTATCTCAGTATAAACACTTAACATGTGGAAAAGACGTGACATTGAATTATTGCCTTGGTTGAAAGCCGTCTCTATTCGCCCTCTCGTTACTCTGATCCAAGAGGGATTGCATGAGAACTGGGAAAATAAGGAAGCAGTGACTAACTCACCTAATGACAACATCTTACAGGAAGGGACAATAACTCCTCACACACACACACACACACACACACATAAACTAAACACGAGCACAGGTGATGATGTTGCTGCTCTTTCAGTCATCCAGGATGCAAATAGCAGACGTCCAAGTCACAGCCCTTTCCTGCGGGTGTCAAGGCGTACGTGGCCGCTGTGAGTACTCCTGCATGTTCCTGAATAGCTGACGGCTGTGTGTGAAAGCTTAGCATTAATTGAACTCAACCGTGCATCGGCACCAGCCAAAGCAACCGCCGAGAGCTCAGCAAGCTGCGGTTTTGTTCGGAAGGAAATGCCTTCACTCACAGTGGCTGAGCGCTAATGCTGCCAGAAACCAACACGACCACAATAAATAATTATTACAGGAGAATATGATGCTGTGTTGTGTTGCCACCTCGAGACACGAGCAATGGGCCTGTGTGTGCGTGTGTGTTGAGTCGCTGGCGTGTTATCGCGACACGTCCGGCACACACACCCAGTGGCTGGGTGACCTGTGTTGCGTGTGTACATTCTGAATGTATGCTGTAAGGCATTTACACAGCTGGGCTTTTAAACTGAAGTGACTCAGTACGAGGACGTTCCTGGCCCGGGTCAATCCCAACATCCACACCCACCCTCGCTGGCCGGGACGCACTCCGCCGCGCTCACACCAGCTGACAACAAAGTGCATCAGATCCCCTTTAAGAAGCAATCAGTAAGGAAGAGATCATGTTTGAATTAGAACAAAGCAAGGCTCAGTGCATCAAAATACGTCCTCTAGATGCGGGTTTGAATGCAGAAACATTCTTGCTGCAGCATTTTGCCTTCAATAAAAATACAAACGAGTGCAGGGAAACATGGCTCTTGGGAAGCAGTAACCAGGGTACAAAGTCTGACTAATGTACCTTGGGCTTGGTAGTTATGGAGACACGCAGGGTTTTGAGGGACGGTTTTTAAATAAAAGCCACACTCGTTTTGCTCTCAGACAACCTAAATAAGAAAACAAAAACCACAACGAGCAAATGTGGAAAGGAAGGAATTTGCAGAGGAAACAGTCAATCCATTTGATAGCCATCAAGTTCTTCTCTCACTCTCACTCTCTCTCTCTCGCTCTTGCTCGCTCTCTCGTGTGAAGGATAATGAAACAGCATATTATCTGCTGTTTTGAATCAAGCCGCTTGGACAGGCGTTTGATGGTATCATACGAGACTTAAGAGCAAACCTCACAATGAGTCGCGCTGACAGACGCAACACGTGGCAGATGTGACGACAAACGCCTGCTTTACATCCAAATGAAGCACAAATATGGAAACACTGAGCATGTGCCATGAAGAGGACTCAACCTGGCTGACGCCGCTCATCCCTCATTCCCTTTTCTGTCTGATTTTGAGCATATTTGTGAAAAAAAAGGATCAACCGAATTGCTTGTCTTTTTCTGTCAAATGCTCCTTTTCCTCTTAGTTTACTGCAGCCTTGGCCCTTGACTTTGCGAGTCTATGCGGTCGAATCCATCTGTGTCACAGCCCGTCAAAAATAGTCACAATGCAGCAGCTCCCACAGTAATTACACAGTGCAGTTCAGGAACCAGTGTCACCTCCCTCTCACTTGCCAAGACACTCCAACAATGGCCCGTCCAGTACTGAGCGTAAACCTTGAAGAATCTTTGCAGGAATTCACAAAAAAAAAAAAAAAAAACTCACTGTCATGTGTATCTCCTCAGACTTAGATTTATCGTTTTGTCTGTCTCGTGCCAAATCAATGTGCTACTGTGACTCATCTAGAACATAAGTGAAGCTGTTGCTGTGACTACATAATTTGTCAAGCAAATTTAATTATAATGGTGTGCTTATCTGTCCATGGAGCCTGCAAATGTTGTGATTATTCACACTTAACAACCTGTTGCTGACAGCAATAAAACAATCCCCGACTGCTGGATTTCAATGAATATTCTGATTAGATAAGCGTTTATGGAATAACATTTAACACAACAATTGGACCAAAGTGCATCCTCCAACATCACAGCTCAATATTCGAAACAACTGCATGCGATTCAAGTAAATTCAGATCATGGCTGACTGGCATTGCTCGGTGGTGTGAGCGTCTAGAGGGATGTCTCGAGATTAGAGAGAAGGGAGGACCTAGTGCACTTTGAACCCGCTCTGCTGTTGACTTACTCATTCTTGAGATAACACAGGGCTGACATATTAGCTGCTCTGCAGGTCCATCATCCACAGCCCCAGCACCTGAACATTAGCTGGTTGCACAGCTGTTTAAGAGAAGGGGACACTGGAATTTGACACTCCTGGTATTATCTGGATAAGTGTACCTAGTTGTGTGGAGGCCCGAGCATGTTTATTGTGCTGGTCTCCTGTGTGTGCATGCAGGTGTGTGTGTGTGTGTTTGTGTGGGTGTGCATACACCAGAAAAGTATATAGGGTGGTTCTTAAAGTGAAACAACCATGTGCTTCTGCTAAATCACCTTTAAACAATATTGACTGACACCATTATTTCATAAAGCCAGAGATAGTTCATATAAAAAACATGCTTTTCTTGAAGCAATGGGGGAAAGAAGTCTAAAAGTCATAACAACAACAACAACAACAACTGTAAACTGTGTCCTTTTTTGTTTTTGTGTCATCCATCACATCAAATGCCATTAGGACTCCATCAACAATAGAATAATTACTTAAATGCGTTTAACTGCTTGAAAATATGGTACTTTTTTTCCCCCTAAATTCATTTTCAGAGCACATATTTTATTCTTGGCCATGGAAAGCTTGAAAGAACGAAGCTCCTACCTAAATTCACAAAGCTCATGACCATGTCTGCATCGTTCAAGAAGTTGTTGTCTTGCAGGCTGGCTATCGGGGGGCCCTGTGTGGTGAAGACGGGCTTGTAGGGGTATGAATATCTGTCTTCGTCCCCCTCTGTGGACATCGCGTTGTACAGGTCCAGCATGAACATCGGGGCAGCGTTGTGCTTCCCGTGGAGGTGGGGTCGCGGTCGGTGCGGCAGCCCCAGGATCGACAGGATCTCCCGCTGCATCTCCCTGCGCTCCTGGCTCTTCAGTCGCCGGTGGATGAAACTGGAGTGGAACTCATTGTCCAAAGTAAAGTTCGTGAAGGCAGTATCCGCGAGGACGCAGTAGCTCCAGACCAAGAGCAGAGCGGGCGCCCGTCTATCCAGGATCGGTGCCATGGAGCTCGCCGTGCGTAATTGCGCTCCGTTCTGTTCAGCGAAACTCAAAGAAAAAGGACAGTAAACTTTGAGCTGCGGGCAGTCCGTGTCTCTAAAATCAGTCACGGACCCTCATGTTGAGGGGAGAGCTCCCAAGTGAAACATCAAATTAACTTTAAAGTCCTTTTTTTTATTATTATTGAGCGCGTCCCGCGTGGATCTGTGTTCTCACACACAACCTGTGATCAAAAAGCCACCAAGTGAAGCGCAGAGTGAAGGCAGACACGGACAAGTTGAGGAGGCGCAATGTGCTGCTGGGAGGAGCAGAGAGAGAGAGAGAGCGAGAGAGAGAGAGAGAGAGAGAGAGAGAGAGAGAGAGAGAGAGAGAGAGAGAGAGAGAGAGAGAGGTTGCTGCTCAGCTTTGTTGCCACTTGGAGAAAGACTTGAGGCTACGTGTGCAAACACATGACGGATTAGGGAGAGACTTGTAAGATGCTTCGCATCAAATAAAGAAGAAGTCTTTATTTCTTCGTTCCCACAGTTGCTCTGACCTGCAGGCTTGTGTGAATTTACTTATGACAGACGTGCAGGCAGAGACAATAGGCCAAACAGTGTGGGTGGAAAATAGACCTCTAATAAGAGAGTAATTATTTACTTTTGGGAGCTCCAGCGCTGCAGAATCTGGGTGAGGTTGAAACACGCAGTTGCTCTGCCTCCACCGAAATAGTTTCTCAGCGATCAGCAGGTGCACTCCCCGAATACCTCGGTTCATGTGGTCGTATAGACTCCAACCTCAGTTGTCTTTTGATGTCAGGAAAGGCAGCCTCAGCTCTGCTGTCTCACACGGCATTTGTGAACTTATCCCAGCTCTCTGTCTCCAGCACTATAACAGGAAGTTAGTGACAAAGGCAGTGGTGAACAGACAGAGCGCAGACTGGAAAAGGAGGGATGCAGATGTTTGGCAGCTGCTCCAGTCCTCCATCTGCCCCCCTGGCACCAGCACCTCTTAAACACCACACTTTAATGGAACGCCGCTGACCCTCTTGTGCGCTCTGCTCTCGCTGACATGAGCGGAGGGATTTCAGATGGCCTCCAACGACCGCTTTATCTGCGCAGTGTCCGTTGCTCACAGAGTGGCTTTTTAAAGGCTGTGTCGCGGAGATGTTTTCAGGCTCCTTTTGCCAGGTGATTTTTATGACAGTAAAATTAGACTTCAATGGCACAGCGAGAGAGGGCTGCCAGACGGCTTAAGCTATGATTGCAAACAGAAGAAGGGAGGAAAGGGAGCAAAGTGTGTCTTGGGGTCTTACTTAGCTCACCTTCCTGTCTAGTTATTGTGCTTGTTTGTAGTTTCAAAGGCGTTCCACTCCTTTTTTTTTTCCTTTTTGAGATGACAGTTCAACCTGGCTTTAAGCATGAAAGCATACATAGCCTGCCACTACTCATTGTATATACCTAATCCCCATTCTGCTTTTAACTTGTCTTTCAGAAGTAGCCTGTAACGTATAAACATCTCTATCCGGTGCCTCAGATAGAATCAGCTAATGGCCGCAGGTGTTTACATTACGGCAGTTTCCGACAGAGGGGGGCTTGAAGGGGCCTTGGCTGTAAATATACATCTTCCGTTCGTTCTCACTTTCTTTTCCTCTTCTTTCATTGTCTCAATTACTTGCTCTCCCACCCTCGCCGTAAGCCTGATGAGGTCAACCCCCCCCCCCCCCCCGCATTGCTCCACCAGCATCCCCCAGCCCTCTGTGCAGTTTGTGCCCAGAGAGGGGCTGACAATCCTGGTGGGGACAATAGAAACAGACCCCCCTTTGTTTGGGCCTCCACGGGCCTGGTGGCGGTCCCAGTAAACAGCGGGCACAGGCTGAGGCCAGGCCGGGTGAGCAGCACTGAGGGGCCTTTGACAAGGGGGACTACAGCAGGAAGGCAGAACAAACAGCGTTTGAACTTTCCGCCAATGACACACTTGAAAGAAATTCCAAAAGTATAGTGACATTTTTTTCTCAGGTATGTGACTTTAAATTCACTGTTGTATCGAAAATGCACTGCCAAGACAAATCGTAATACACACTGTCAACACCTGTGTGAATACATACAAATAAGTGGAGCATAAAACACAAACTGATAATTTAGTTGAAAAACAGAGACACACCTTATAAAGACCTTTTCCTCCTATTTGTTTTGTAAATGAGTAGTTTTAAAATCATTAGGTCAAACTTACCTTTGACCTAGAGTATCAGAGCACACACACACACACACACACACACACACACACACACACACAAACACACATGCACTCAGTCCCTGGTGATCTAAGACAGTCTGAACAAACGCACACCTCCGCACTCTTTCCAACAGGTTGGAGCATGATGCTGCGAAGAAGACCACACAGCAGTGCAGCCAAACATCTCTGGGAAACCACTCACACGTCAGTAATAGTGTCATCTAGTGTCTCACGTTTAATTTGTTCTCCTTTTTTCTTTTCATCTCCAGGAGGAGTTGGTCTCTTTCCATCGGCCAGGTTAATTCCATTTAGGAGCTCAAAGCATGCGGCCAGAGGTCAAATTAATATTTATTTCATGTGTTGCTTCAAAAAGCAGCAGGCGGCAGTCCTTTGAAGACCTGTGCATCCAGGGAGTCGGATAAGGTTCGGCGAAGGGGGGTTCGAGCAAGCACACCCACAGATGATACAGTAAAACTTTTTTTTCCTGGGTAAACTGACCCTCAGATGAAGCAGTGTGGGGTCGGGGTGCAAGGACACGAGAAAGGTGGAGAGGCACATTTTTTCCTCTCTCCCCTCCCTGCCCGCCTGTCCTGTCCTCCCTCATCTACGTTTTTTGACGTAACCCCACTGCGTGCGCTGCACAAACCGGCGGCCTGTTAAAACAGCCTAACCAGGTGGAGCTGAGCTTTTGCGAATGTTCCCCTTCTGGTGTCTCACACTTCCAGGGGCCTCATGAACATATGAGACACAGCTGTGAGACGGGCAGAAGAAAAGAGAGGGGGTGGGCATATGAAACAGCTTTGAAATAGTTCACTTTGTTTAGCCCACTTAGGTTTTCGGTTTGATGTCGCTTTTGAAAATCCAGAGAGGGAGAGCCAAAAGCTAGAGAGTAATTGATGCCTGAACGATAAATCTCTGCACATATTATGATTGACCTATGATTTAGAATTACATAAGAAACATATTTGAAAGAAACTACAGGAAATGTATGTTAAGAAATTGATGCATTTTATATTTGAAAAGTTGTACTTTGCATACTAATGTCTTTGTCTACACGTACTGTCACCGCGCTGTATTTGCTGCAACCAGATACGGCGCCCGGGAACCCCAGCATCGCTGGGATTTGATTTAGAACTGGTAGTCCAGCCAGACCCATCAGTTATAGTCGGAGTGACTGGCCCTCCAAGACACCGTTTTAGCTAAGCTTTCCGTAATGCCCGGCTTAGCAGCGCTTATCCATCGCAGGATGTTATCACTCATCCACTCTGTCACCGGTGTCATCGGCACAGATCCCGGGCTTGACACTGAGCCGGTCTCCTCGCCACGCCGCATAATTATCAGCATCCATTACTGAGGTGTGTGGGCCTGATAAAGCACTACCCGGCTTCACACGGCTCTAGGCAGAGGTCCCATTTAGATTCCTGTCTGTGCGGCGAGAGGCCTTGCCCCTTTGACTCTTGCTCTCATCACTCGGTGAGGCTGTGTTGACCTGTCAGTCAGAGAGGACCCTGGGTGATCAGTCAGCTCCTCTTGAGGAGATGCTGGTTTGAGGAGCCATTAGGGAGTCTGCGGCAGAGCCAGACTGGCAACAGCCAAAAGCTGATGAGAAACAGAAGAAGAAGGAGAGCCTGAGGTAGAAAGTGGGGGGCAGCGGCGCAGGAGGTGGATGTGCTGAACTATGTGGATTGTGAAGGGAGGGCAGCTCTGTTTTCTATTTGTGAGGATTAGGTTGACAGATCTGTATTTAGTTTCTTTGGGCCTCTTGCAGCAGCTAATCCCCCTCACCTGCAGTGGGTGCCCCCCTCCCCCCGCCCTCTTTCCTCTGACCCTGTAGCCCCCAACTTCCCCCATGTTCCACCCTCCTGCCCAGCACAAACACTCATCCCAAGACAAGCACATGACTCGTTGCACTCTGTCTCCTCAGGTTAGGGCCTCACACTCGACACAAATCTCTCTTGGGCAAAAGGAACAGCAGGGGTCTCTGGCTTTCTGGAACAGAAGAAAAAGGACCCCGGCAACCTGTGGTCTTAGACATATTAAGATTTTTTTCAGTCCGGGTGAGGGGTTGTTCCTCATCGCTAAGAGATAGCAATTACTCCGAAATTAAGAGCCATTACTTCGGAAGTAGCTTGTCAAAACCGGTCAGGGGAAAGGGGGACCTTTGCTAAAGCTGCACATTAGCAAATATTCAGGGTCAGGTCACAGCCACAGACCTTTTCTCTTTAGATCCTGGCTCCCACACACTCTGACCAGGCCTTCACACTGTGGAAGAGAGACCACAGTGCCTCTGCAAACACACACACAGCATGCCTGCCAGCAATTCTAAAAGGTGGGGACTCTGGATGACCTAATAGTTTTAGAATCTAAGCACATTTCTCTGCTTTAACAACAAAGTGACACAACTGCAACAAGAGGCACGGAGGGGACAAAAACCGAGTTTGAAAGCTGGTCGATAAAACAATATATGCAATTTCCTTGGTGTGTCATGTTTATTTAATATCATTGTAATGTTTGGAGCTTGAAACAGCTGTAATTAGCCAATAACTGTCTAATACAGTAAACTAAACTGCAAGGAAAAGAACAGGCAACATCTCACAGAGCCTCAAAACACATGTTGGCCAGCACTGTCGTTACACACAACCATCATCAGAATTATATCTAAAAAATCACTTCCACATGCTTAACAGAAACAATATATATTTGGTTTCTCAAGGACCCAAACCACAGCCAATTAAACCCCCACCCATCCAACTGAACCCACACACAAAAACGAAACACACACATACAGTAGACACACCTTCAGACAAGTAGCAGCAGGCTCAGATAGAGGATTTCATTACTGAGAGCCACGGATGGTGTAAATGTGGATTTCAAATATGTAGACATACCTATATATATATATATGTATGTAAAAGGACGACTACTTTGCACCATCAAGGCGCGAACAGGCCCACACACATTCCTGAATACTATTAGTGGACACACCTTCCAAATGTGCATGCACCGGCTTTTAACATGGAGAGGATTTCTCATGTACTTAAGTGTGATATACGTCCATTACAATTCAAGAATATTTATAATATATAACAAATCATTAGAGGGTAATTGCTTTGAATATACTTTTGAGAATACCATAGTCAATTCCATCAATCATATTTTATGAATTGCTTATTGATTCCTTAGTGCCATGGCTTGTCTGAACCTGGATTTCATTTCTGTTTTTCAAAGATAACATTATAATTCCTTTACCTTGAATTGCTAATTTCAATATTTGTCATGAAATTACCATTATAATTTCCTCACTTGTTTTGTAAGTGTAGTGCAAACCCTTTTCCCAGCATATTGTATTGAATTTTTGAGAAGGAATCAGGATATAAATGAATAAGTGGAGTGCAAGACTAAAAATTATTTTATTAAAACATACATTCCTAGAAATAAACTCACTGTAATTGTACTGGCGTCTAATAAGTTGTTGTAAGTGGTTTGACACAACCACAACTGTACGTGAAGGCATCTGGGAGCTTTGCTTGTAACTGATATAATGTATATATCACTTGCAAGAGTAAAAGCAAGTGCAGCGTGAGCATTCTAAGGGGGCACAATGAGGTTAATGCTCTGTGTGGGGGGCCTAAGGTTTGTAAAGTTCTTATTCAGTGACAAAATGTGATGGAGTCAATTATATGTAGCAGGAAATGTTCATCTTGATGGATGGGCCACTTAAAGTTGTCACTGAGTGCAGCATTTGAGTAAAGAGACCTGGCTCCGGAGGTTAATCTAGACCAGTGTTTCTCAGTCCTGGTCCTGGTTGACCCCCGGCCCTGCATGGTTTAGATATTTCCCTTTTCCTCCACACCTGATTTAAATGAACATGTTATCCTTCAGCTCTGCAGATGCCCGATAACAGCAAGTTCATTTGAATCAGGAGTGTTGTGGGACAGAGTAACACCTAAAATCATGGCTCTCAAACACCTTTATGTAATGTATTCTTTTTGAGATTTTGTTTTTCCACAAAAGTAAATTCCATTGCCGGAACGTTTTTTGCAATAAAATGAATGAATAAACAGAAAGCAGTTCAACAACAATTAAACAACAAAGCACCACAACAATTACTTGTTGTAGTGCTTTGTAGAGCATACATGACTCAAATCAAAAACATGATTAATCCATTCATAATATTCTATCTATCTATCTATCTATCTATCTATCTATCTATCTATCTGTCTATCTATATTTTATAGAACACAAAGTCAAATTGTTGTAATTTAATTTTATAAATTATATAAAAAGAGACAGGTGAGAACGTCAGTAAATCCCGCGAGATTACATCTGAAGTTCACGCGAGAACACAATTTCAGGTCAATCAACCTTGATGGTTATTCCAAAAAAAAGGGGTGGGAGGGGGCGAAATGATGGGATCTCACGTAGCAGAAATGTTTTCTCAAATTGACAAACTTCGTGATCGGCTGTCGAGTAATATTGAAGTTGTGAGTGACGCTCAAGGCGTTGAAGAACAAGTCGGAAAGTAAGTTTACAGCCTCCTAGCTGTCGTTAGCCTCGAGCCTCCAGCTGCTGGCTAACTGTTAGCTTCTCTCGTTTGTCACTCACTCACCTTGATGGGAGTGGTTTATACCAAATACACCTAAAACATAAATGTATACAACTTATGTGCTTCATATGTATATATGCAGAAGATAAAGTACCCTAAGTGTTCATGCAGCAAATGCCCCTTTTATTAAAGATTTGGAAAATCTGGGTGTTAATCAATTGGGCTGGAGTAATGACCATTTTCTAAAAACTCTACCTCTTATCATGTTTATCTTATCACTTGTTCTGCCTTGAATGATTAGAAACTGCTTCCATCTTTCCTCTATATTCCTTAATTGAGCCAGATATGTTACCATTCCATCACAGCACAAGCACAGAGACAGTCACAGTCACCTCGAGGGAGAATTTGGTTTCACAAATACCTCAAATGCATGTTTCTGGACTGCGGAGGAGACCCAGACATGCACACAGAGAACAAACTCCACACAGAAGACCCGAGTGTTAACCACTGCTTCCCTGACAGCAGCAGTTTAAATACTCAGAGGATGAAGTGTAAGATGAGATGAACAATCTGGACATTGTGAAAACTGAAAGTGAAGCACAGTGAGGTGGAGCTCAGCACATTCAGCTCACAGCAGGAGCTTTCCCAGTTCCAGTTTGTGTTCAGGAGCCTTTATTTATGGACTCTACTTGGGCTTTGTTCAAGTATTCTGGTTTCCTTCCACAGTGCAATGTTACGTTAGATGTTGACTGTCTTTAAAATGATCTGTTGTTGTGTAGCGTGTAAGCATGTTTGACCACTTAGAAGAATAAAATGATGAAAAAGATGGATGGTGTAGATATGATTCATCGCAAGTATTTCTCACAGTTGTTGTCTGTAACCAAGGCAGAACAACATACCACTACAAGAACTGTGTTGGTTGTCAAATATTCAAACAATATGTACACCAGAGTTCCTGCTTCCCAAATCTGGCTGATGACAGGGCTTTGGTTTGTTTGATATTTTATTAAATTAGTCAGACAGTTGTGATGATGATCAACTTTTCAATCTTTCCAGACTTCACATTGTTTGTTCTGTTTGAAGATACAGTGTCATCCTCACTGAATTTTCATTGCCAGCCGGGAAGTTGTGACCCGTATTGAAAGCGTCATCCTTGGAATAGTGGCCAGTCTGTCTGAAGATGAAGTTCCTGTCCTGGTGCTGCCTAACAGATCCAGCTGGGCCAACGTCGGGTAATTTCATTCAGAAATGTTTTTCTCTTTGCTCTGAACATGGCAGTTTTTTTTTGTTTTTTTTCTTAAACACACACAGACACACTGTGTGGGATCCATGCAAGCTTCTTGACCTTTCAAAGATAAACACAAGTGATGCTGTGTAAAGAAATAAATATACATTTAGCTACACTGCTTTTTTTTGCAAGAGGTCAGGCCACACAAGATGATTAGATTATGATTTAATTTCCTTAAAGAGGAAATACACACTTCTAGCTCTGTTTGAATTTGTACAGAGGGTGTTATACGCAAGCTGCAGGGGCAGCCAGGTAGTTCAAAAGGAATCAAAACTTTTAGGTTCAGTTCAGAGAGATTGAAGCTAGAATAACTTCCTGCTGCTCAAAAGATGACTCGAGCGATAAGGAACTAAAAAGCACTGCGCCTACCCACACAAACGTAAATTTGTAAAGGGCTTTAATGTGACTAGGATGTGGAGAAATTATGCTGAGAACAAAGCGAACTGTCTGGTCTTGTTTGGATCAAACTGAAAGCTCGCTCTGGCTGAGTCCTTTTATATGTGAGATGAATCAGAGAGGTATGAAGGAGCCTTCTACAATCAGTCCTGAGGGCATGGGGAATTACAGGTCGCAGGTGGGATATGATTTTCAAAGCTCCAAAAATAAATATAGAACTTACAATCTGTGTATATTTCTGAAAGAATACCTTCTCTTGTTTGCTTCCCATTGGAAATATTTCCCACTTCAGCTTCGACAGTGCCATCGGGCTTCAGATGAGTTCAGGACACACTGTCACCACCATTCGGAGCGACTGCCCGTCATCTGTGACTAAATTTGGTGAGAAAATGCACTCATTTGCTTTTGCATTTTTACAATTTGCCTCATATGCAACATATTTAGGTTTTTGACAGCCGACATTCCTTTTAATCAAAAAACCTTTACAGTTACGGTCGCTCATGTGGCTTTCATTTCTGTTCATTGTGAACACATGCGTAAACTGTACTAACCACAGTTAAAGTCAGCCTTGGTTTAAGGTGACAAATTGGCAAAGACAGAACATGTTGAAAGAGGCTTTTAAAGATCGGTTTACCACATTGATACAGAATGTGTTTCCATTCCTCCTGCAGTTCTTTAAAGCAGTCATATAACACTGCTTAAAGACGACAGGATTTTAGGGAGGGGAATTAACTTTTTATCTTCTCTCTTCTGCTTGAAGCACAGATTCTCAAACTCCTCTCGGTCATCTACCGCCTCGTGCAAAGCAACTCCTATGCCACAAAAAGGTCGTCACTGCTGCATCTCTCACTAAAACTTACCAACACCTAACCTGTTTTTCTCAAGGGAGTCCACTGTAAATGTTTGTTTCCACAGAGATATCTACTATAACAATACACAGCTGTTCGGGTCGCAGAGAACTGTTGATAATCTGGTAGATGACCTCTCGTGCATGCTGAAGGTTCCTCGCAGATCCCTGCATGTGGTAAGACTGGATGTTCGTGGTATTGTGAGCAATGGTTTAATTGATTTTAGCGGCCCCGTAGCAAAACATTGGATATTTGCTCCAGATTGCTAAGACTTATTACTTCTTCAGGTTCCACAGATGAAACTTTTTTATTCTGGTATTCTGTTCCTGCTCTGCCTTCAAATCTCAGGAAACACCTGTGGGAAGAGGGTTTTTTTTTTTTTTTTTTTTTTTTTTTTTTTTCCCCTGATCGAACAGATGTGGGATTATAGTTCACTTTAAAGGGACAGTGTCCTGGAATATTCTTTATGTGTATGCATTTAATCTTCTGCGTGTGTGCACGCTTGACTTTTGTGTCTCTAGTTAGCCACATCAAAGGGGCTAATCTCCGGCGATCTTTGTTACATGGAGGAGGACGGCACGAGGATTGACTGTCGTTCCAGCTCCGCCGTAAGTTCCTTTAACAACCTTGAACCAACTGCTCCGTCAGCTGGGGAATGATTCACGTAACTGCAGTGAGAAACATTACATCAACAACGGCTGGATTTATGGTTGCAAGTTAATGGGCTCTGGTGTACTTCCTGAAATATGTAAATACGAGTCGACGCTATGGCAGCTATTCAAGAACTTTTTTAGTAACATAGCTCGGTGTCACGATTCCCCAGTTTGCCTCTGCCGGCTTGTTTAACAGTATGTATAACATTTGACACTTTCTGTCCATAGAGACTCCATCTGAAAAAGGAAAATTCTGTGTAAAACTAGAGCTGAGTACAGTTTGGACTTTATGTCTGTGCATACAGCAAACATTGTACAGAATAATCAGTAAAAATTCAAAGCAGGCTTCTCACATTAATCTTTCGCGTTAGTTTTTAATCCATGTCAACATTTAAAGGTATCTTGTGGACAAAGTTAAGTGTAAACAGTATAAATGCAGCATTTTTTAGATGCTTGCACTCATAAAGCCAAACTTTTTTAAAGCCCGGTTGTTATACAGCCAGCCTTCGCTGTGTTTATGACTTATCGCAGTCTTTAACAGCACATCACAGCACCGACATACTCCTTGGTCTTCTGTCGTTGATTGAATTGTGCCCGGCGCCATTATGTATCCACAGGACATGTTCTGGTCCACAGAGAACAGTAGTGCTAGTAACACTCTCAGTAACGACCGATTTTTATGGCTTTGGTATATTTTCAGGCCGTTGCAGTTTCATCCAACATCGGTGGCATTAAAAGTATCCTTTGTAATGTTTCACGCAGTCTGGCGGCACCTTTTTGTGACCAGCTGCGTTGGGTTTTGGAATACACGGGTAAGCATGATCTTTGTTTTCCGATACAGTGCTCAGATATTGTGTCGTCTGCTAAATTTGTAATGATCGTTGAAAAGGACGCAACTTTCCAAAGACTGCTGGATGAGGACTTCTGCACAAAGCTCTCTCCCTGCATCATAATCACTGTGTGTTTTTCCTGGAAAAACATTTGCGTGGCTCTTGTAAATGTGGCTTGAATCTTAATTCTATTTTTACTTCCCAGGGTAAAGGTGTGCCAGATGTCAACAGCAGACTGATGGTTCGGAAACTGTGGGACTCGCTTCACATCCCTACCTTCGCCCTGGTGGACGCTGACCCTCACGGTACCAATGAGCCACATATGAGCGGCTTTAACTCTCATACATTCTTGGCACATTTCCATACAATTAGCAACATTTGAGTCACTTGTAGCGACAAAACACACATTCATACACACAGCTGGATTGGATGTCCCACTACGCCAGCAGATGTTAGCACCTGTCCCGGACGACATGGTGCCCTGCCTGCCTGGCTGTTCTTCCTGCTGGCGTGATCTCCACCAGGCGGGATGGCTCAGTTTCCGTCTGCCTCCATACCTCTATCTCCTTCCCACTGCATGGCGAGACACATATGTAATGCTTTACTTTGTTCTCAGCTCCGTTGCACACTCGCGGAGGATAATTGCTCTGGTATGTCAGTGATTGCAGCGTGTGTCTATTATCTCCCCCCCCCCCTTGGTTTTCCCAGGCATTGAGATCATGTGCATCTACAAGTACGGATCCGTGGTGAGTCCCGCCGTGCCGGCTATTCCTGTGCGCTGCATTATCCGGCGTGGCCTGCCGAGTGTCTCTCCGTTAGCCAGTGTGTAATTACGTCCCTCTTTAAGTTAAAAGCAGGAACCGATCATGCCTCTCACAGTATCTGAACTGACACGGTGCAGAGTAGAGATGCGGTACGGTCGTGTGGCGTTGTCTCCCTCCATCTCCTCCATGTTTGCGTAATCATCCTTCAGCTCGTTAAGCTCATTGTGAACATGTGTCAGGAGGCTTAACCACATTATGAAGGTATCATGCTCATTATTGGTGTTTGAGAATGTTGCATCTGGTGTGTGAGTGTGATTGTGTGTAACTGGGTGTGTGTGTGTGTGTGTGTTGTTTTTTCCACAGGCGATGTCGTTTGAGGCCCACAGTCTGACCGTCCCCAGCGTTATGTGGCTAGGCCTCCTCCCCTCTGACCTCCAGAGGTTTGGACTCCGCATTCGCTACTTCCTATTTCCTCCTGCTGCCTCTAATTGGGATTATATTCTCGGGATATTTAGGTTGTTTGTTTTGGTTTCTGTTGCCCTCGCTTTGAGAAACTGCATCGGACTACACATTAAGTTTTAAGTATACATCCCCTTAAAGACATTTAGGCCAGAAGAGATTTCTGACATACATTTAATTACAGTCTCCACAGTTTGTCCAGTATGTTCCAGTCTTTAACATACACAGTGAGTCTGGGCTGCAGGGAAAACATCCATCACCAGTAATGACTGTCATTTTCTGGAAATCAATTGGTTTGTGAGTAATAATGTCAGAGTGGTGTTCTGCAGGTTGCGCGTTCCCAGTGATGCCCTGATCCCTCTCAGCAAGAGAGACGAGAACAAACTCCACAGCCTCCTCACACGGCCGTACATAGCAGATCAACCAGAGTGGCAGAAAGAGGTGAGAGGAAGCACAGAAGAGAACAAGTTCAGTACAGGGACCCTGTGTAGAAGGTGGAAGTTGAACTCACAGGATTCAGAGGTTTTTGGGACAGTCGCTTGTGTTTTAAGAAGACCAAAGCGATTGCGTCTGAAGATTTGTCCATCCTCTGTCCTCACCGTAAATGAGCGTGGAGTTACTTCTTGAAGGCAATGTAGCTTTGGATTCAGCAGCTGACAGTTGGCGCTCCAGTGGCGATGCTCTGTATCTCAGTGAAGCAAGGTGAGGATCAAAGTCGCTATCAGGAGCTTTACTAAAGTAGCTGTTGGAGAATGTTTCCACGTTCTCCCTTTCAGCTTCTCTATTTGGCTGCACACAAAGTAGAGCTTTGTATGTCACATTCATGAAGTGAGCAAAACATGGTCTATTGTCACTCACGGCTGTTGGGTCTGCCATGTCTGGCAAAGATGGATTTTTCTTGTGTTATGACAGGTTGAAGATGTGTTTGATACCACTGCCATTTCAAGGAAGGTTGAGAAGTCACTGACAACCACATATTTTCCTTGAAGATTAAATAAATCAACTCCAACCTTGTGCCATGGTGCTGTTGGCATTTCACCTACGACCATCGGCTCTTTGGTTTGCTTTTTCCTGTTTCTGGCCTGTTTCACATCTACTTTCCAGTTTCTGTCTTCATCGGGACGAAACTTTTGACCTTTGGGCAGGAAATCTGCACTGCTCATCGAACTAGTGAAGAAACTCGAAGCAATCTGAAGCAGATATTAAAGTGTTCATCCTCTGAGGTGGACACCCTTTTAACATGGAGCTCACGTGACTCGGCAGGGGAATGTGTGTGGAAAGGCTGCAGGCTTCAGGGCACAGAGTGGGCATTCTGCTACAGGGCGACTGTTTAACGACTGATGATTTACGCTTGTTTGCACGGCTTCCTCCCGTATGCCACTGAAATGCGTGTTTGCCCCCGTCGTAGATGGAGCTGATGCAGCAGAGTAAGGTCAAAGCTGAAATACAGTCCCTGGCAGCCATTGGTTCCGACTTCCTCACCGCCATCTACCTGCCCAACAAGCTGCGCTATGGAGGCTGGATATGAGAGCAACGTCGCCTCTTAGTGGAGCAACGAGGGAAGTGACGTGAAGGCCGGCTCAAGACTGACAATACTTTTGACGTAATTCTCATTAAAGTATTTAAGTTTTTCTTTTTCTCCATTTATTGTGAATGGAGCTTTAACTGGCATCGCGTCAGATTTCACCACAGTGGTCCCAGAGGGTGGATTTCCTTGCGTCTTTGAGTTTGTTACTTCAATCAAGATGTCTCGATCCTCTGTTGAAAGGTTCTCAGACACACAGTGTCGGTCTGTTTCTTTTTAATGCCTGACTTACTAAATTTCAGTCAAGTTTTAACAGATGGTTGTTAATTTGTGTTTGTTACTGTTGCTTCACAGTAAGTATATCCCACATTAGATTCTGGGCTTTGCAGTCTATTTTCTGTGTGGCGTTTAAATGTTCCCCCTTTTTATTTCTGAGATTCCTAAACTTATGGATTTCCTGTGAAGTCAAGAAAACCTCAGAGTATAACCTGCCTCCGTTCAGACTCAGGTGGGATCAGATCTGCCAGACTTGCAAATGAAGGGTTCCTCTGCTGTTCTTAATATGATTTCTTGTTGATCACTTGTGAATAGTGAACATTAAATTGAAAAGTGATGATCTGTGCTGCGCCTGCAATTTTTTTTTAATGTCAATTTGTCACCTTTGAACATGTGTCCTTACTTTCTATGACACCGCTCTCAAGTGGCGCATCTGTCAGGTGTAATGCTGGTCTTGGGTGTTTTGTATACTTTTCACTATTTAAGATGGTTGTATGGACATACATAACCATGTTTTAACCATTTTAGTGTTCAGTGTTCCTCCTGCTTCAAGTGGCTGACAGCATCCAATTTGTTTTCAACTGTTTCATACATAGTACCCAGAATTTTGGTGTTGAAACGATTGTAATGGATATTAGCAGAAATGGATAGTTGGAGAGTTGAAATGGATATTAGCAGAAAATAAGTAGCTCCTAAAAACTCACAAATGTGGAGTTAAAATACGGACTAGAATTAAGTGAAATAGTTCAGGAAAACAGCAAGAACTGGTGTGATTTGGTTATTCACAGTATGTGATGTTCTGAACTCTCATGTAAAGTGCATTGTTGTTATAATAGTTTCTACCACTTATAAGTAAGAGCAGTGTGAAGTAAGTCTATATTCAGCACAGAGAAAGACACATGTTTTGTAACGCCACCTGCTGGTCCGTTTCCAAAATAACGGTTACCTTTCATACATAATTCTGTGACCTTATTTAGCAGCAGCAAACATTCAAGTCCAAACAAGGAGCGTCTGGATATTTTATAGATTCTTTGTATTTATTCAAGTGTGCAAACTAGGAGAAGACCTTAATGAAAGGATTTGGGTTTTCTCTCTATAATCACAACCTTTAAATTGAGCTCTGGTGTTTTATATGTGATTCTGCTGAATTGTGTACCCATGCCCTCACCCATCATGGAATAGACTCCAATGACCCTGCACAGGCTTAAGTAAACAGATGGATGTGGTACTCTGTTATTTCTTGTGAAATAGCATTTTAGGTTAAATGGTCAAACTACTTTGTGTTGGTTCTGTTGAAAAGGTTATTTCTTAAAAGTTAACTTCAAAAAACAACCACAGAGTTTGATTGTTCTGCTCCTCCTGTCCTTAGAATTTGGCTGCATGCACTACAGCCCCCGAGCTAAACTGAGTGTGACAGACCAGGACCAGGTGCACATGGCTTTTTCCTGCACGGACGTGGCGCACGCGGTGACGCGCCACTGCGCGCTGACGTCACTGTCTTATGTATGAGGGCGTGACTGTAATTGCGCAACACCACTACTACAGCCGCTGCGTAACCTGCCCGCTGCAATTTCTCTCTGAACAGCCTCAGTTCAGCCGAACAGGACAAACCAGGTGCGTCTATCTGACAATAACGGGGACACTAAATGCTTTTCCCATTCAGCTAACTTGTGTGAACAACAAATGTTTATCAAAGTTTTTGCTTTAAGTTCTTTCTCTTTGTTTTTTCCATGTAAATTGTTAGGATACTACAATTTTCAGACCAACATGCGGGGGTATATGCTTTTAAGAGCAAAATGAGGTTTTAATACTTTTCAAAAAACTTAAAATGCATTGATATATTGAAAATCAAACTGTTGAAAATATTTGTGTGCGTGTGTGTGTGTGTGTGTGTGTGTGTGTGTGTGTGTGTGTGTGTGTGTGTGTGTGTGTGTGTGTGTGTGTGTGTGTGTGTGTGTGTGTGTGTTTGTGAGTGTCAGTCACAGACAGATGAATATTAATTGTGTGCACTTTAGACAATCTGTCTGTCCAGTTAGTGCTCCTCTGGTTAAGGATGTCAGGTTCAAGGTCGTCGTTTTATTCAAGTATGTACATTCCTGGGGATAAATGTTCTCGCCAGCACTCTCCGGGGCCCTGTTTCTGTTTTCTAGCATATGTAAAGATCAGGACTCAAGAGACCTGTGTATCTGTTACATCTGAGCAGCAGCCAGATGGCTCTTCTTCCTCTCCCCTCTCCTTGATGAGACCATTCAGTTATAGTAGTAACAAGACGGGTCCTTGAGAGGCCTTCCCTTTTTTCCATTTGTCAAGGACAGCTGACTACAGAATGAATGAAAGTAGTCTCCTGGGCTTTAAACAGAACATCCTCTCCTCTGGTCTGAGTGGTCAGAGCGGATTGTAGGGTCTTCTATCATGTTTCGTAAGACGTTTTTCTTCTGTATTATCGGACTAGACTGGGATGTGTTCAGGTAAGTGACAAGTGCAACTTGAAAGGTGGATACAAAGGCCAGTTGATGTATTTATTTAGAGTTTTGAAGGGAATATTTTAAATGGGAACTTCACTTTGAACAGGACAGACATTATTGCAGTGTCTGGCCTTATTTAAATACGTAAAAGAAATGTAATGTTCACACTTGCTATTTGCCTTGAAAGTGTGTTGAAGAACTTCTTACACTTCTTCTCTTCCTTTCTCTCCATTAGATCTCTTTCTCACATGGACGCAGTGATCCGTCGGTGTCCCTTCCTGACTGCTGTCCCTGGTGTTTTCCTCCACCTGGCTGGGAAACCATCACTGGTGAACTATGCCCGAAAGTGCCCTGTAATGGGCCTGGCGTCTGGACAGGTGTCCAGATCCGTGTCCTCCTCCACTTTTGCGTCCAAAGGCACATTAAGGAATGACGGTCAGTCAAATCAACCATTAAAATGCAATAAAATGGGAGTAATTCAGTGGAAAAAATTACTTTTAAAAGGAAAAAAAAATGTTTGGGATTTTTATGTTTTTTGTTTTGTTTTGTTTTGTGTTTTTAGATACACAGCAAAAGGTTAAGTTGCCCCAAGGTCATGCCCTTCCACTTGCTGGCGGCCAGACTGTAGGCTCCAAATGTCCCTTCCTGGCGGCTGAGATGGTTCAGAAAAACAACAGTGTAGTGAAAGAGGTGCGGCTGGAGCTGCAGGAGGACGTCCAGGAGAGGCATTCTTACCACACAGGTAAAAGTCACACAGACGTAAGTGGATACGCAGTGCTTATTTATGGAAAGTAAAATGTCGCTGATCACTTCTAGAGTGAAACTGTAGCCAAGCACTTGTAAGACAAGATGTATTGGAATAATATCTGCTAATTTAGTTTTCAATTATTATCATAGATACGCAGTATTTATCTCTTCAAATTGCTTTTTTCGTCTGTAAAATCCAGTGGCCAGTCTGGGCTAAACACTCTGGTGAGTTTTTTTAATTCTGTATTGTGTAACAGGAAAAATGGCTGTGGACTTATCGGTTGAGGATCTGGTTGGGACACAAAAGGCCAACAGTGGTGCAACAGAAAATCTTATTAAATCCATATCGTCCAAAGCGTCCCACTTGCTCAGGGATAATCTACCCGAAGGTAAGCCTAATTCTCGTTTAACGAACACGGACTCTCATCTGCAATAGAGCTGGAAGTGTAAAATCTTCTTCCGTTCTTTTATTGTCTTTCTCAGGTTCCACTTTCAAGTACGACCATTTTTTTGAGAAGAAAATTGAAAGCAAGAAAGCCGACCACACGTACAGGGTTTTCAAGACTGTGAACCGCAGCGCCTCCTCCTTCCCCATGGCGGACGACTTCTCACACTCTCTGCAATCAAAGAAAAATGTATCCGTGTGGTGCAGCAACGACTACCTCGGCATGAGCCGTCACCCCAGAGTCACTCAGACAATCATGTGAGTAGACACAGTGATCAAAGTCGCAAAAAAGAAAGTCGGCTTTAAATAGACACTTTGAGGGAAAGAAAACCCTTTTTTTTTTCTCTCTCCTCTCTTTGAAGTGAGAGTGTACGTAAGCATGGTGCTGGTGCAGGAGGCACAAGGAACATTTCAGGAACAAGTAAATTCCACGTGGAACTTGAAGCTGAACTGGCTGATCTGCACGGAAAGGACGCAGCGCTGCTGTTCACCTCCTGCTTCGTGGCCAATGACTCCACGTTGTTTACTTTGTCAAAAATGCTTCCAGGTATTTACATTTTAGTGCAACACAACTGCAATGCAACATTTCTAATATATCCCATTCTACCTTTTTACTTTTTTTTCCCTACTTTTTTTATGTATTCTAGTGCTGACATCTACTGTGTTGTTGATTTATCTTTCTAGGTTGTGAAATCTACTCCGATGCAGGCAATCACGCCTCCATGATTCAGGGCATAAGAAACAGCGGGGCCAAGAAGTTCATTTTCCGTCACAATGACGTCAGCCACCTCCGAGAGCTGCTTGAGAAGTCTGACCCTTCCACTCCAAAGATCGTTGCCTTTGAAACTGTGCATTCAATGGATGGTAGGTACACAGACCTCTTAAGATGGTGCTGTATTGAAAAAAGGCTGAATATTCTAAAGGTTTTTCTTCCTATTGATGCTTTTCATTTAGTTGAGCGACAAGGGCATGGAGGGGATTTCATTAATTATTTGTTATTGTCTCTGTAAATTGATTAAATGAATTAACCTTGGTCTGCGAAGCTAATGTCCCTTCATATATGCCACAGCTATAGAAGAATAAACCTCCCTCGTCATGTGGAATGGTCTGATGAGTTCTCTGCTGTCTACAGGGGCCGTGTGTCCACTTGAGGAAATGTGTGATGTTTCCCATGAGTTTGGTGCCATTACCTTTGTGGATGAAGTGCATGCTGTGGGTCTGTATGGGCCCAGAGGAGGCGGCATCGGAGACAGAGACAAGGTCATGAATAAAATGGACATCGTCTCTGGTACTCTTGGTAAGTGAAAGCCGAGATAAAGATAAAATATATTTCATAACACCCCGGTCCTTTGTTTATTAACGGTCATGGGTTTTGCTTCCAGGCAAGGCGTTCGGCTGTGTGGGAGGCTACATCGCCAGCACCAAAACGCTGGTGGACACGGTGCGCTCTTACGCCGCCGGCTTCATATTCACCACCTCCCTGCCCCCGATGCTGCTGGCAGGGGCAACGGAGTCCATCAAGATCCTGAAAAGTGAAGAAGGCCAGGTGCTGAGGAGGAAACATCAGAGGAGCGTCAAACTGCTTCGGCAGATGCTGATGGACTCCGGCCTCCCCGTCGTCCACTGTCCCAGCCACATCATTCCTGTGCAAGTAAGATCTTTCATCATTTATCAGTTTAAATGCCCTTATTGCCCATGTTTGTTCAGCAAACTATTGTATAATGACTGTAAAAAAAAAGCTGATGCATTGAAGGTACATTTTGCAAAAATAAAAATAAAAGGTTGGTCTGCTTCAATGGACCTGCCAACCTGGCCTCTTTTTATTATCTACATTTTGCTCTGTGGAATGCGGAGTGGTGAATTGTTGAAACTGTGACTCTGACATACACGCCATACGTGTTTGTTTGTCAGGTTTCAGATGCAGTGAAAAACAGCGAGATCTGCGACATCATGATGTCTCGGTACAACATCTATGTTCAAGCGATCAACTATCCCACCGTGGCGAAAGGACAGGAGCTGCTGCGCATCGCCCCCACGCCACACCACTCCCCCAAGATGATGGCCTACTTCGTCGGTACGGCCACTTCAGATTTATCTACACTCATGTTGTGGCCTTTGCTGTTTTGGCTTCATTAGCAATGCTTAGAAATGGTGAAAAGATTCACCTTTGAGGACAGATAGGACTCCTGGGTAAGCGTCCTGCAGTCTCACATGTTGGCGTGCTGCCGTGTCTCCGCAGATCGCCTGGTGAAGACGTGGACGGAGGCGGGTTTGGAGTTGAGGCCGCACTCCTCAGCTGAATGCAACTTCTGCCAGCAGCCGCTTCACTTCGAGCTGATGAGCGAGAGGGAAAAGTCCTATTTCAAAGGCCTCAGTCACACGCTGTCAGCGGTGGCCTGACGTCATGTGAAACAGTGAATTCAGCTGTTATCTACTGTTAAATTTTATATTATTATTTATTTTAAAGAAAGGTATCAGGGGTCATTTTCCTTCTTGTGGATTCATTTTTTGTAAAAAAATGGATTTTATATTCATTGACTGTTTTCATACATATGCGAACTGTGATTTTAACTCAAACTTACGGCTAAAAATGGACAATTATTGAACTTTTTTTTTTACAGTATTCATATATAGAGACAAAGGTGGTCTAATGCACGGTACTCACCAATACAAAGTAGATTTCACTATATTGCACTTTATATTATTTATACTTTGAAACATTTCAAACAGCTACATACACGTCCAGTGTTTGAAATATTCCTCTTAAATATATGCTTTGTTCAAATTGTTAAATGGATATGAATGCCTTCCAGCTAAATTTGGTGCTTTGGCTAAACCCCAGAAACAACAAGGACAATCAGGCTGAAAAAAAAATGAAATACCAAACCTTTTAAGAAATGGTCAAATTTACAAACTGAAACAAAGTCAACCATAGTTCATTTCTGAAATTCTGTTATTTAAGTCTTTTATGATCTTTTTTAGGAAAATAAATGAACCTGAATGGTAGAACTGCACAGATGTGTTGAGAGACCTTCACTAATTGTTTCATCTGCTTTTTGTTGCTCCAGTTTTACTGTAATAGTCAAAGTAATTTGGTACATTGTGTGTCGGGAATATTCTTGATCAGTTGGTATTTTCAATCTGTTACTGTTTTAAAAAATAATTTCTGTAATTATGGCAGCATGTTATTATATTTTTGTAAAATTGCTCTCCTCTTTTGCTTCTTCATTATTTTGCTCTACAAACTTGCACTGTTCCATCTGTATAAATGTTCTACACTTCTTATTCCCATGATGCCTCATATATCAGCATCCTCGCTCTCCATGTTTTGATCAGTTCTGTGCAGTCGCTGCGTCGCTCTGACCAGGTCCGAGCCAAACGTTTTTGGATCCCATCGAGTGATAACAAGTTTATTTTGGTTTCATCTGACCAACAAAATCTGCTGCTTGTTCCTCCACTTCTATTCGTGTCCTTTGGCAATATTCACCACCACAGATTTGGGCCGTTTTGTCAGTAATTATACTAATCTTGGATTTTTGAACGGCCTCATGCAAAATCTTGTCCAAACAGCCACCAAATAGTGACCGTGGCATTGACCGTCCTTTACAGCCAAGCTCAGTACACATTTCCATCTGTTTGCTTTGCATATTTGGGAAAATTACACATTTTTCAAACAGTTTTTCATGGGCAGTCACTTCTCTTTCTAAATGGTTCTGCAGTCCATTCTTTTAGTTTTGCAGTATTTGAAAATTAGCTAACAATCATGACCTCATACATTTAGGATTTGCACAGAAATTATCAGAGAAATTACAAATTTCTCCTGACTAGTGAGATATTTGGTGCGCTGTTGTATTCCTGGACCATATTTCATATCTGTCGTATTGTGGAACGTGTATTTATTATTATTATTATTATTATGATTATTGTTATTATTATTATTATTTCAGAGGTACTTCATTAACATGAGAACTTCTGGATGTTTGCTGCTTTGTCTTTCAAATTTAGCAATAAGGAAACTGTAATTCAATAACAGTTTGTTTGCAATAGATGTTTTCCATATTTCAAAAACATTTTCTTCTATGTTGGTGTTTGAATGAAAAGAAAAACCCCATAACGGTCCATCATGTATCAAATGCTGTCGCTCATTCATTCATGAAATGTGTTGTGTTAAAGTTCCGTGTTTGGCCACGTGGAGGCGCGCTGAGCCTCCTCTCTGCTCGCGTGAGGCTGTGACGTCAGACGCCTCCCCCCTCCCTCCTCCCGCGGCAGATGACTCATGTGGCGCAGCAGCTTTCATGATGGACCACTAGAGGGTATCAGCAGAAAACAGGATATTGTGTTTCCAGTCTAGATATCATGGGAGATCAGTTTTCTTCTAATAAAATGCATCATACACTCCCCCACGTGCTCGCAGTCTGTGTACTGCAAGATCAGGAATGTAGATATTATCCGAAATGAAAATAAACTGATTTATCTGCTCTTATCACAGCAGACTGGTTTTTTCATGTGACCTTTCACTGTATATAAACCACTTCATAATTCTGATACCCTGTGGACCGCCGTGCTTTTAGACACAATGATTTGATTAGTACGTGCCTTTTACTCCCACATGCAGGGAAACATCAATGGAGAGGAAGCTCTCCTCCCATCTGTCTCATCTCTGAATCCATCCCACTGTACATCTGCACATGACAGGAGTGTGTTTGTGTATCCACCGAGCACGCGTGAAAGCCCTTAAAGCAATACTTGACATGCAAAAACCTGGGACTGTGCAAATCAAAGCCGCTTCCTCTCTTTGCTCTGGGAGAGATGAGCTCACGTTTGGAGCACATTATTATGTAACCCAAGTGTTTGTGGAAGTGGAGCAGTGAGGTGATGGATGCTATCATGCAAGGCTGGCTACATCCAAACACAATTCTTTATTGTCATTTAGGCTTGTATTTTATTGATTTTTAGCTATTTTTACATTTATTTTGATTTATTTTATAGACCTCAGTGTCATTTTGAAATTGAAACAAGCTTCTTTTCATGAATAAATAAAACCCTGCTGTAAATTCATTAAGATGCATGACAGGCTGTTGTGTTATTTGGCAGTATTTGCTCCTTTCTGCATTGTTTTACCTCATTATCATACATTACCCACCTGTCGTTTGCAAATGCAGCCGCGTTAATTCCTTAATACAAAGAGTTTGATGGCAGATAAATTCACTTCTTCACCCTCTGGAGGAGAATTAAATGAAGCAGCTTATGTGTGACCATGTGAGGGGCCACAGCGTGTGCACATGTGTGCATCTCTTTTGTCCTGTTTTTTCTCTCTCCTGAAACCATGTGCAAGTTTCTTTTGCAGGCAGGTACTGAAATGGTGGTGCAGAGTAGTGTGGCAATGATACGGGGCTGATCAGTTTATAGCTGCAAGCGTGTGTGTGTGTGTGTGTGTGTGTGTGTGTGTGTGTGTGTGTGTGTGTGTGTGTGTGTGTGTATGTGTGTGTGTGTGTGTGTGTGTGTGTGTGTGTGTGTGTGTGTGTGTGTGTGTGTGTGTGTGTGTGTGTGTGTATGTGTGTGTACACAGGTTTAGCTCCATTCCTCATTCTGTGTTAATCCCGATGCCCTGCACATCTGTGTCTCCCCCACTCACGTGTGCAGACAGATGAGCTGCATGGCTGGATTCCCACTGCACGCATCTCTCTCTCTCTCACTCTCTCCCTCTCGCTCTCCATCTCTCTCTCTCTCTCATTTCCCTTTATTCACCATTCCTCCGGATTATTACACACATCAGTAACATACTATGGGAATGCTGTTTTCACATTCTAAGAAAAGACACTCAATTTCCTTGTGCAGCCACCATGCAGGAGAGTTGTGGAGGAAACGCAGAGGGTTGGAGGGCTTGTTTTTACACTTCACCACAGAAATAAAATGAAAATTGAGGAAGAGAGCAGTTTCAGGGGTGTGTCAAATCTGATTAAGAACCTTATCATGATCAAAGATAGCATACTTCCGCAGTGAAGTATTTTGCAGCAAGTGAAAGAAGGAAGAGAGTGGTTTCCATCATCTGGATTCAGTTCATCTGTGCTTCGGTGTGCATGTTTGTGGTTTTCGAGTAAATATATTACATATGTGATCTTGTTTGATGGACCAAGACGTGCACCAGGGTTTTTCCACAAACACACGTTCAAAGGTAGCAGGTGGCGTTATTTTAAACTATAGTGATGAAGCCCATACTCGTTGAGAAAAGCAGTAAAGAGAGTATGTGTTTTAAAGAAGGGAGAAATTTCTAACAATTTTGGAATAATCTTACATGATTATGAGAATTATACAAATAATAGTTGTATGACTTTTCACTTCCCATGAATGTTCTTCAGTGTTTTTATTTCATCTTCAAGTCTGATTAATAAGTTGCTTTCTTGGGCAATTATTACATGAATTTTAATATAATTGTTAATAATTCTGTTCATAAACAGAATGAGTGTTTACCAACAGTTTTACAAATGCATTATTTACTGTATATTATTAGCACAAGAATGACTGACAGTGGGAAATGAGCAGGACAGGTCAGTGCTCCACCTCACGGCAACCAGAGCAACAGGCATCCACACATATTCACAGAAACAGACCATTTAAAGACAATAACTTTAAGTTCATGTTCTGGGACTGTGAGAGGAAACATGTTAAAGTCGATCACAAAGTCTCAATGAAAGATTCTTAGAATTCTGAATTGTGGCTGGTGGGGTAGATGTTGGTGGAGATAGGCTTTCTGACACACACACACACACCTTACGTCACTCTGGTGTTGAAGATGCAATACCTGATTCTAGGCATATGTCCATGCATGCATAAGAATGGATAAATCTGACTTATATGTAAAGTTTAAAAAAAGGCTGTATAAGTGTAATACACTTGCTATTTATTCTGATATAAAAGTTGCACAAAGTCTTTTGCAGGTGACCTGAACCTGAGTTTTCTCACAAAGGCATCGAGCACCTGCTGCTGCCGCTGCTATTGGTGTTTGCATGAATATGAATATAAATATGTGACTGTAATTAAAGGGTCATGAGACCGCTGTATTGGTGAAAATGCTCAAAATGAGTGAAGTACACTCAAAATATACAAAGTCTTTAAATGTTAAGGATGGGGTTCGGGTTAGTTATTTAGACCAAGGCCGTTCATGCAGGATTGTCTGGGTGTCCATGGCTGAAAATGAAAGCAAAAAAAAAAAAAAAGTGTACATGATACATGCAAAATTAGAGATTTTATTATAATTTGAAGGAGGAACCTTTTTTTTTACCTAAAATATTAGATTCATGCATGTGGGTGTACTTTTACCCTGTTGAAAGATTATCAGACAGAAAAGAATCAAAACTTTTCCCAGAGCATGAACGTGAGGTTTTCAAGCCAACTCACAGAATTTATTTATTTATTTATTTATTTATTTACTTATTTATTTATTTATCTGTCTATTTTCAGGTGGAGAAATAAATGCGCACCCCTGGTTTTAGAGGTCAAACTTTCAGTGACATCTCTGCTATGACTTTAAATTGCTCAGATCAAACTCCTCCCTCTTGAGTTGCTCTGCTGTCAAGTAAAAAAAAAAAAAAAAAACTCCCATGCATCGGAATGGCAAAAGGAGAATGCGCATGGAGGACCCTGGTACGATGTGGAGCTGCTGAAGTTGATCAGCGGCTTATTGACTCCCAGTTTAAGCGCGTATCCGGCGAATCTGAGAGTAAATAGGTCTGCGTTAAGTCTCTTCTTCGGCGGGGCAGCTCTCTCGCTGACTGATGGAAGTAGAGAGGAGGAAAAAGGGGAAATCTCTTCGCTCGGGCAGAAGCGCCATGCACTGGCGGGGCAACGTCTGAGGCTCGAGCTCCTGCTTCTTCCCTTCCTTCCTTCTCTGAAATGTAGCTCGTCGCCTCACGATGGACCGTGCAGTCAGTGTTCGCGCGCGCCTGTAGTATGCTATCGAGTCCGATATGTCTGATGTGACGCCGAGCAAAAGCGTGGAATGGCTGCAAGTGGAGTTGGAGTCCGGAGGAGGCACTTCTCTGCTCCTGCTGGACTGCCGTCCGCACGAGCTCTACGAGTCGTCCCACATCGAGACCGCCATCAACCTGGCCATCCCGGGGCTCATGCTCCGCAGGTTCAAGAAGGGCAACATACCCATCCGGACCATCATCCCCAACCACGAGGACAAGGAGAAGTTCGTCCGGAGGTGCAAGACGGACACGGTGGTCCTGTACGACGAGTGCACGGTGGACTGGCAGGACAGCGGCGCGCCCGCCTCCGTCCTGGGTTTACTTCTCCAAAAACTCTGGGAGGACGGCTGCAAGGCCTTTTACCTGGAAGGTAAATGCTCCGCTTTCTTGTCTGGGTAAATTGTTTAAGGGGTTATCAACTGTTGGGAACACCTGGTGCCACCTCTGGCACGTTTGGAGTTAAACTACTTTTTGCGCGCAGTTTATTCTAATCATCTGAGAATTCACCTCCTTTAAAACATTTTATTTTTTATAGAAAATAGTCTGTATGAATCGGTTAAATGAATCGGTTAAATTTGACAGCACGTTTCCGCACTCCCACACAACTTTTAAGTGTGAAACCAAAAGTGTAAAGGTGTCTTTTTGTTGTTATTGTGCTGAAGAAACGCGGAGGCTTCCTGCGCTCTGACGCGCTTCCTGTCCATTGTGGGTTTTGCGGGTTTGAACGCCGCTCAAAAAGTTTGTGTGTCACTTACTTCTGAGTTTCTCAATTAAAATTCCAAAATGGCTGCACCGTGTTTTGCTCCAGCAGGAACAGGCATGCATTTCATGAATGGAGGAGGAGGAGGAGAAAGAGGAGGAGGAGGAGGAGGAGGAGGAGGGAGGGGGTCTTTACAGTCCAGCTTTATCACCCCACACAGTGTTTTCCATTGGAGATATGACTGAAATTATGAATGTTATGTTCTGAAAAACAACCTGAAGGTGTGAATGTGACTCAGTTGTGCCTTGGCTGTCATCCAGGTGGGTTTGTGAAGTTCCACACGGAGTACCCCGAGCACTGTGAAACCCTCCTGGACAGCTCCTGTCCCAGCTCCTCTCCCCCGACGTCGGTCCTGGGCTTCGGGAATCTCCGGATCAGCTCAGATTGTTCCGACGGCGAGTCGGACCGAGAGCCCGGCAGCGCCACGGAGTCGGAGGAGAGCCCCATCCCCAGCAATCAGCCCGCCTTCCCCGTCCAGATCCTTCCGTACCTTTACCTCGGCTGCGCCAAAGACTCCACCAACCTGGATGTGCTGGGCCAGTACAACATCAAGTACATCCTGAACGTCACGCCCAACCTCCCCAACATGTTCGAGCACGACGGGCACTTCAGGTACAAGCAGATACCAATTTCGGACCACTGGAGTCAGAATCTATCGCAGTTCTTCCCAGAGGCAATATCATTTATCGGTAAGTCAAGCGCCGGCTTTGTTTGTGTGGACTGGCTTATTGAATGAACTATTTTCAGCATTAGTTTGATTGGAGATGATCAATAGGCTGGTGCACGGGGTTGCGTGGGCGTTTGTCGGGAGGTTGCTGTCAGTAGTTGGAGACTAAATACACCGCACTGCTTTCATGAGCGCCACACCACAACAACCTTGAAAGTGAGCACATCTTTCTCTTTGTTCTCGGCAGCGCCGAGAACACCCTCTGTTTTTCAGTTTTAGCTTTTGATTTGGTGCGTTCTCACCACGACTGCACCTGAAGCCACAGCTCCCCCCACCCCCCTGTCCCCCTTGTTTATTCATGGCGGGTGCGAGATGCTGCGTTACGGCGAACTGGTTTCTAAAGAGGCTGGGAGTCAGAATGAGGAAGGAAGACTTGTATCCTCTCTGGGATCGCGTTTGATTCCGGCCCTGGCGAGTTCTGCGTGGAGCCGTGTGGCTGACAGTTGTTTGTTAACATCTGTCAGGAGCAGAGGGTTCAGTGGGATGTCGACTCGCTTGAATGGATTGTTAAAAGCAGAACTGAACTTGAAGACGTGACATCTGGGGTTCTTCTGTCAACTAGGAATGCGAATCACTCAGAAATAAAAAGTTGAACGTTGGTTAAAGATGTTTGATGAATAGATTCACTTTAATGATCTCAATGTGGGAATTTCTGGTGTTGTTTCAGCATAATAAAGCAGAAAACATACAGAATAAGAATAAGTACTATTATGACAAGCAATAAGAATGATTATGGGGAAATAATCTGCAGATGTCATTAATAATGTAGGAGTAAACATTAGTGCTGCACAATCTATTGTAAATTTGTTATTGTGATTTAAATATTGCTGTGAATTCTCTTTCCATGCACTGTGTGATCATGAAAATTCAAAATCATAGAGTTAATTGAAGAAAAAAAAAGTTCAGCGAAATAATTTTTTAAAAGTCTTTGAATGAAATTAAGGATTATTTCCATTTTTCTGGCCACAGAGGAGAACCCAGGAACACAGAAATCAAGAAAAGTGCCCAACAATGTGTGGAAAAGTTAACAAACCACTGATTCAGAACTGCAGACATGTGAACTGGTGTAAATTAAGACCAAGAGAAAGAGCACTGTTACTGTCGGACGGATGAGATGTTATTATAATGAATTCTTTGTATTTATTGAAGCATTCATTCATTCCAGCCTTCATAAACATTAGATTTCTATTCACTGGCGCTGATTGAAGTGAGTGACGGTGATGTTGTTGTATTGAGTTGACTTTTTCATCCCCCCCCCCCCCCCCCCCCCCCCCGCTTACAGACGAGGCCCGATCGAAGCAGTGCGGCATCCTGGTCCACTGCCTGGCCGGCATCAGCCGCTCCGTCACCGTCACCGTGGCCTACCTGATGCAGAGGCTCAACCTCTCCCTGAACGACGCCTACGACTTCGTCAAGAGGAAGAAGTCCAACATTTCACCCAACTTCAACTTCATGGGCCAGCTCCTGGACTTCGAGAGGACTCTGGGGCTGCACAGTCCCTGTGACAACCGCTCGACCAGCGAGGAGCAGCTCTTCTTCACCACGCCAACCAATCACAACGTCTTTCAGCTGGACACGCTGGAGTCCACATGAGGGTCCGTTGGACAGCTTTCCCTTTTGTCTCTGAGGTTTTTTTTTTTTTTTTCCCCCTGAACCTGTCGGGCGTCTGACGAGCCGACACAAGCGGCGAGTCGGTTACAGTATTCTGCACCCAAAGGAACAGCAGCCGTCTGCAGAGAACTGCCAGATCGCTTGGCGATGCCTTAACGTCTAACACGCCACGCGTTTCGCTATCCAGCCACACATGGCATTAACCAGTGCTCATGTACAGCCACGATAACTGAACATTTCATAACTTTTCTATTAAACCCGTCGTTTGACTGTTACTTGCTCTTCACCAGCTGTAGAACGGACGTTTTAATTTTTTGTACCGGTTTGTGAGCGTTGCCTTGATGGTCTGAAACGAGCCTGTGGCCAATCAGAATGTGTTCTGGGGACCAATCCGAAATGTTTTGTTGGCACTCTTAGCCGAGGGAAATAAGCTACTACGGCAAACCGACAGTGAAAAATGACCAGACGCATAAAGGGACTTTTGTTGTGCTTTCACATCGGGTCAGTGTATCTAATAAAAACAACATCAAGTGGACAATACACCATATATATATATATATATTTTAGCTGTGATGTTTTCCTGCAAAATATCAAAGCTTCAATGTATGTCTTCACGGAGTGTGTATTGTGTTGCTGATAGCTGCGTCACTGCTATGTGGTTACGTTCTACCGAGGATGTGGTTTTGTAACCTTTGGTTCATGTTGCCTGTTGTTATTGTTCTTGCGAGGCCTTGACTGTATCTCAACATGGAGCTGAAGCTCCTGTCGGTGTAACGTACAGGACCGGCTTCGGTCACAGTGGATTGTCCACCTTATTATTATTATTATTTTAATTTTTTTTTTACTCCGTCAGTCTTCAGTCTGCAGCTACTCCTTCTGTGGCACTTCTGTCATGTTACTGGAACCGTGATGTGTAATTAGCTGTTCTCTATTGCCAGTCTCATCTCAGAACAAACGAGTGAATTTGATGTATGAGAGGAGATGAAAGGAAGTTAGTGTGACTAATGTGTTCTTACCTCACAGAGAGACACTTTCAGGGATTTTTATACAAGGCATCTGTATCTCATCATGGCCTCTTAAAGTGCACCCAAGGGCTGCTTTGTTTGGGATGTTTATAAAGATGTACATAAGATGTGGTTGCTATGGGGGACATTTTCTGAAAATCACGAAGGACATGAAAGTGACCCTATTTGGACCCTTATGTAAAGTGTATGTAAAGCTCAATGTCCAAGACATTCTGTACAAGTTTATACAACAAATATATTGTATATTTTTACTTGAGCATCGTGTGTTTGTCTTTGTTTGGATTTTTTTTGTCGTCGGACGAAAACAAAAGTGGCTACGCGGTTGAGTCAGGATCTAGACTTTCTCACAGCGCTGAAAGTCGTCGTTCTGGGCCGCCTTCGCCCCGAGGCCGTGGGCGTGGCCAGATGTCTGTTTTCTGTCCACTCTGATGCCTGACTTCCTATCTCCCACAGGCTTTCTGACACAAAAGACAAGTGACAGGGCCAGATCTGTCAATACCGCAGCGCGGGCACACCCACCAGCAGTCACTCACACGGCGCTCAGAGGAAGAGGAAGATGACACAGCATGTACTCCGCCACACATGCGAGACTTCCGACAGCTCTGCTCTGCACCTCGAGGAGATCTAAAATCTAATAACACGTGTTACACAATCGCTCTGCAAACAGGTTTCTGTGTGGATAAGTGCCTATCTTTTTTCTTTATTGCCGTTTTAATGTCAGTCAGGGACGCAATATCCTGTAAATTCATTTAGTTCTTTAAAAAATAAGAAAAGGAGAGTTTCATAACATGTTCACAGCATGAAGCCATTGATAGAGGAAATTTAGCTCTGTTGTAATTTTGCTTCACTCAATTTAAAAAATGTTCCTGTAACTTTATTACACACATTGTCAGGAGTGAAACCCTTATTGGGTCAGAACAGGCTCAAATAATAGTTATAAAGATTTGTTTTCTACAGTTCGAGTGTGAATAAGGGAACATTTAACTTTTACAAAAATCCATAATTGCATTGTATTATTTTTTTTCTCCAAACTAATGAAGCAGATATCTTTGTCTTCTCAGAAATCCTGGTTTCTGTAGCCTTTACCTTGTAACTTTTCACAAAGTCACCTTCGTGGTGTCGCTTTAAAGTTAATGCAGTTTTGCCACGAGCACTTTCTCTTCTGTTTCACTGCAGCTCGTTCTGGATCTTAATCTTCTGTTGGATCCTCTACTCTCTCTTATTCTTACATCTTGTAAAGCTGCGAAGAAGCTGGTACCCATTAAAAATAAATAAATCCTGCACAGAGCACACAGTCGAACTCTGGTCCTCTTGCTGTGAGGCATGAGAGCTGATCGCTGCAGCACCATGCCACCTCTGTCGAGTTCATTCAGTTCTCTGATTCATCTTCAAATGATAACTTTTGCTCGTCCCTTCAGAAGAAGTGCTTTGAAGGAGTCGTCTCGTGGTTTTTTTCTGACACTTCCCCCCCTCACATGTGCGTCGAGCCAATAGCAACACCTTTCAATGCGGGGCAGCCAGGTTCAACTCCAGCTCTCTGTGTTTTCTCAGCTTGGTGTTTTATTCCAGCTCCCTGAGAACTCAGTGGGTTTGGTGTAGTTTCTACCTTGTCAGGGAGATTTATTTATATGTTCCTCGCCAGATGACAGAAAGATGATGCAGTGGATTCCCTCCGCAGAACAAATTATCTCATGAAAGGAAGCCAAGCTTTCCCTGAAAAACCCAGAAAAAAAAAAAAATGGTGGGGGCGATGTTCTGCAGTTGATCTGCGTAGCAGTTCGTGCTCCAATAACTGTCAATCTGCGGGATTGATTGACTTTAACACTGAATTAAAGCCGTTGTTGCTCCAGCTTTGAGGCTGAAAGGAAAAAAAAAATAAAACTTCAACCTTCAACCTCTCAGAGCAGCAGTGCGGTGCGTGTAGGGACTTGCCTAGCAACACCTTGCAGTTGTGATAATAAAAGCTGTTGAATGATGGGTTTTCCAGCATGACTGAACCTGGCAGGCCACATACCTGCAGGGTAAACCTATGATTAGGTCTGAAAAGACACCCACGATAAGACAAAGGCAATCGGTGGCTGCAACGCATGAAAGATAGCAGCGTTGTGCCTGCAGGATGATGGAGTGAGCGCCATTAATCACAACGGGCTTATCTGCGACTGGCACTGCACAGTTACAGTAGATCTGCACTGCTGTTCGAGTTCAGTGAATAATTATTTATACAAACCATCACGTGGCAGTTTTCATTGTTATGTATGGTGGAACAGCTTCTTAAACACATAAGTCATGGAAAGATATGATTATTTTGTGGGATTCCTGAACAACTATCCTTCAAGCGCTTTTTGGGATATTATTATTATTATTATTATTGTGTGCTGAATATTCTCAGCCGAGAGTTAAAAATAGTCTTTTGCATTCCGTGATTACAAGTCATGTTGTGTTCCACTGCCAGCTTCAAAGCAAGGTGTGAGGTCTGAGCTGCCTTTGTTTCCTCCCGCTGCAAAGATCCTCCAGAAAATCAGTCAGAATCTCACGCCTGCTCACGCTCACCTTACCGGGAAGAGCAACATAACTTTTAAAACCGGTCCTTTGATGAAGAAAATCATAAATTTCCTCATCAAAGGTGTTTTATGTTTTTTCTTTTTTTTTTTAAAGAGGAAAAGGATGTCTCACTGTGGGTGATCTTTTCCTTGCTTTTGTTTTTTCTTTTTAGCTGTCACAATATATTTTGTGTGACAGATAAGTGCAGTATTTTTGTCCTGTTATGAAGGGAAGCAGAGGCTAACGTAGTGCTTACTCAGCAGCCGCTGCTGGGGAAGCAGATGTGCAAAAGACTGGGTTTTAGCTCGGTCAGGGTGGGAGTGGAGGTGTTAGGTGTGTGAGTGTGTGTATGTGTGTGTGTGTGTGTGTGTGTGTGTGCGAGCGCTGAGCAGAAGCCAGTCAGAGCTGGTTCACACCTGCTGTGGTTATAGGAGCATACTTAACATACTGCATGACTGACAATAATTTCACAGCTGCTTCTGCTTCTGATGCACAACAACAGGAATAGCTCATTTATTCCATCTGCCCTCACTCACTGCGACTCTATAGGATCAATTCACTCCACTATTTCCATAAAATATTACTTTTGACAGCTTCTGGGTTTCTGGAAAGGTCACTATTATCCTATTAATGTTTGGCCGTCCTGCTGTAAAAGCCATTCTCATCTGAATGACTGCCATCTTTACAGCAGGGATTTTTTTCTTTCTTTCTTTTTTTTTTTTTTTTTTTTTTTTTTTTACTCCCTGTGGTCTCACTTTGTTTGTGTACAGCAGATGTTCGGGGCCAGGGACAATAATCCTAATCTCAGCATTTGGCCGAACGCTGCCGCTGACATCATGACAGCTGAGCATTGCTGTGCCCTAGAAAGGCAGAGGGGGCGAATGCAGAGGTGCGTTTTCACATTTAGATAAAGCTTTTGGGGGGTTTAATCCAAATATGATATTTACATCAGTCATATCACACAAATAAGCTGTTCTGTGTCTTTATACTTTCTTTTTCTTTTATACTTTTCTCCCATCCTGTTGACAGCAGACAACTGCACACACTCATATTTACACTTATTTTAGAGTCACCGATTAAATTCTCACATATTTTTTCAGAGTTGTGGAAGAAGCAGACAAAAAAACAGTAGAGAGAACATGTTTTAATCAGTAATTGATTAATTTAGTGCCGGGTAGAGTCACTTACTCTAGTTTTTGTTGAAAATGACATTAAACGTTGAATCACACCATCAGTCATATGAACATGAACATTGTGAATTATTGTTGGTCTGCTCACAGCTTTCCTGGAAAATGGAAATACCCATGACTGCACGGACTGATGGTGCCATGTGTAACTGTATAGGAATGTAATTTCATCTCTAGCTTTTGGGGGATTGCCACCAACAGTTTCTCATACCCCTTGAATCACGCTGAGGCCATTGGAAACGCTCCGTACTTCCCCAGATTTATGAAGGAATGAGTGTTGATACAAAGTCAGTCCAGTTCTCATGAGCGCAGAGAGGAAGGAGCAACCCGAAGGCGGAGCAACACCAAACGGTGCTGTGCTTCACAACATTATAAAATTAAGTTTTTGCAGCCCATCAACAAAAAAAAAAAAACACTTGAAATTCACTCTACCCGCACTGTGTCGTCGCCACTGCAGATATCTGCGGTTATGAGTTCGACTTTCTAGCAGGAAGTAGGTTTCATATCTCACTGGGAAGCTCCGGCAGATATACTATCGTTTCAAAACATCCCTCATAACCCCTTGCTAAGTCAGTCTTGTGAAACATCAATCTTTTCTGAAAGACGTGTATGTTTCCCCCGAGGAGGAAGCAAAGTGTGAGTTTTGGCAAAGACAATACTGGGTCATGTGTAAAGCAGAGCCACATGGAATCCTAGTGGCAGACTGCGGCAGCCATCTGTTAATACCAGAAGTCTCCGCTTTCAAGGCCAATTCCACCATCCGGTGATGTACAGTAGCCTGCTCTCCACCAAGCACCAGAACAAAGTGAGAGTTGTCTGCAGTTTAATCTGCGGCGAAGTGAATGAAGAGGAAGTCTTCCCCGTGTCCCGTTTGACCCGACGCAGAGGAAGAGTCATCCGTCGATCATGTGTTCCCCGTCGGGAACTGCGGAGGAGGGAGGCCGTGCCGGGAACCGTTCTGCCGGTATGCTGTTCACACAAGGCCATATGTTGCTCACAGGCATGAAACGATGAGTGAGCCAGGAGGTATTCTTGTGTTTGGGGATGTTTCTACGTCAGAGGGAGTTGAAGCGGTGATGGCATGGCTGTACAGCGAGCAGGAATCTCCCAGAGCCACTTAAAAACAAATTAATTATGTGTTTTTATTCTCTATAAGTATTATGCAAGTAGTCAAATGGTCTACTATTGCCATGAATAGTTAACGCTCTGAGATCTTTATGAGAGCTTTATGTTTATGTGTAACTTTTCGGATTAACAGTATGAACATTTCATCAGCTTAATAAAGAAATACACTAAGGAAGAGACAGTCAGACACATTTACAGCAACAACTTGTACAGCAGGTGAAACTGTTTGTTTTCATTCATCGACTGGCTCTGATGTGTGAAATACAGTTTCCTAATATTGCGGAGCTGACAGGAGGCCGCACCTTAGCTGCCATCGCCCTGAGGCTGAGGAACAACTTTGCCCTTTGATATCGTGTGAGCTTTTTACTGTAAAAGCTGTTTTTACTTCCTTATATATCGCCCATGTTTTTTTTTCAAAATCTTTTCTAGTTTGCTTTAACTTTGTTTTATTTGTACTGCCTGTATCTTTTATCTATTTTATGTTAATGCATAAACTTTTACATTTTATTTATACTTTTTTACATTCTTATTTATTCTTTTGTTTTTCTCAAGATCCTCTGATAACGTTTTACATTTACTAGCATCAGGAAATGCAGCATTTAAACCTCACAGATAAATCATGTCATGATCAATCAAACCTAAGAAAAGCCCCTCAGTCCCTCATTTCCCAATTGAAAAAGAAAGAAATGAGATTGAAGAGTTTCCACATACGGTTGTATTTAAATTGGAGAGAAAGTCCGCACTGAAAAAACATACAAAGAAAGAAATGCCCGGCAGCTTGGTATGAGGCAACAATGAAAACCACAATGAAATTGTTCTTCTCTTCAATTCAGTTCAATTCAGCTTTATTTATATAGTGCCGAATACAACATCGTCTGTTTTAGTTCTGTTGTTCATCGTCATGGAAAGTTTTCTTGTCTGTTCTTTCTGTAAAGTACTATGAAATTTAACCGCTACACATTTCTAATCCTCTATCTTTCTCTGTTGAGTGTCCTCCTCTTTGTAGCTTTTTTAATCTGTGAAGTATTTTATATTTTTTGGATTTCATTTAAACATATTGCGCTGAATAGTCCCTCCACCGTTTTATATGCACAGCTCCAACTTTCCATTTATAAAGTGGTAAAAATAGATAACCCCCTCAGTGGTGCATTAAAACACAACAATTGCTGTTATTCAACTGAATCAATGAATAGTTAGTGTGGAATTCGAGTTTTCTGTCTTGCCGTCTTGCAGTTCTATGGGCCATTATCGCCGGGGCTGTCCAGAAACAGTACTTCAGTGTTCTCGGCAGCAGAAGTGGGATGGAGCGTCATGATACAATATTCTGCCTGTTCCAGTTTGATTTGCAGTCCTTCCACTCTCTCTTTGTTTAAAGTGTTCCACTTCCTTATTGTGTATTTATGGGAACAAAAACAACCTACAGTTTGCTCTCCTAAAACAGACAATCATCCAAAATTCATGTTTTTATTACCAGCAGGTACTGTTTATGGTGAATCTATGAGTCCAGTTTAATTCTACAAGAGTGAACGCTGCTTGCAGAAGATGAAAAATTACAAACATTCCAAGACAAACGTGATGCCACAGAGCATTAAACACAAGAAATGAGTACCTGAGTAGGGAGATGAGATGAGAAGTTTCTGAAGTTTGAATTGCTGTATTTGCTATTGGGCAACGTTCAGGGACATGTGATGTTAAGAAGCAAGAAAAACAGGAATCCTCTCAACCCAGAAGCCGGCTGGCTTCAAACGAGGTCGGTGAGTGTGTGTGTGTGTGTGTGTGTGTGTGTGTGTGTGTGTGTGTGTGTGTGTGTGTGTGTGTGTGTGTGTGTGTGTGTGTGTGTGTGGGAGGAAGAAGATGGTACAGGCAGTTAGCGCCTTCCTGTCAGGGGTAGTCCTCACTCTTCCAGGGATTTTCTACATTTATAAATCATACTGTGCCGGAGGGAAAGTTGTTTTAAAAAAAATAAAATATTAGAGAGCTGGTGCAGCTTCGTAACACAGTTTGGGGAAGATTTCACGGTGGATCTGAGCTCTTATATAATCTAATGATTTGAGTAGTTAATTTATAAATCAATAACAGAGTAGGGCAGTGTGTTTCACTATATAGAGCCGTACGTCAGCGTGTGTCAGGCCCTGCTTGACAGCCCTATAACCCACTTCCTCTCCATGCTGGTACAATAAATCTGAATGAAGTCAGTTATATAATGTTGACAGTTTTCCATTACCTATGCAAATCCCCTCTGTTTCAGCCACTGTCACTGTCCACTGTCACACGGGGACGATGCTGTGGAAAATGTGGCGATGGGGCTTGTCCTTGATTTTTACACCACCAAAGGTGTGCGTGTGTGTGTGTGTCTGTGTGTGTGTGTGATTAACTCAGGCATGAGTCATCAGGCCTGTCTTATGTAACTGCATCACTTCTCCACCCTGCTGGCTGCGAGTGCGCCACACCCCAGATTCATTCACACTGCTGCCCAGCCTCCCATTGATGGCGGAGCGAGCACTACTGATCCTGTTCCACGCTGCAGACGTCAGCGTATAAATAACTCGCATAGCGAAGCTGTCCAATCTGTGCGATTAAAAGAAGCGGCTCCTCAGATTTCAGCATGGCATCTTCTCGCAGCCTGCGATCTCTGATAGTTGATGTGGTATTTTGTGCAGCGGCCGTTGCAGCCGGACTGGAGATCTGTCTGTCAGATGTGACGACGACTGCTGAGGCCTGTCTCAGAGAGGGACAGAGAGGAGCTAACAGGGACTCCGAGGGAGGCAGAATGACACTGAGGGAGGTGGGAAGGCCACTGACCCCACAGCTGATCCCACGTCACATCTTTAAATTATTGATCAGTTTTGAAATGATCACAAACCACGTGGTAAAAATGCTAAATTAACAGTAAATATCAGAATAAAACACAACCACACCTTTTACTTAGTGTCTACTAAAGTAATTCAATAATTTCAATTGTTTTCTTTTTTTTAACATAATCTTAGTTATTGAAGCCAATCATAATATATATAATACAGTATTTCTGTCTTGTTTGTGGCCTTACTGCGTCTATATAAGCCTTCTCTTTGGCTGATCATTGTGACCTTTCTTTGGAAAAAGTCTTGCTTTAAACTCTCATCTCCAGCTTGCAGTCACTGAGTCAAGCAGACAGACAGGAGTGTGTTTTCCTGGCGACATCATGTGGCCACAGAGCTCACTGCATGTCTCCTGTGGAACTGAAAGACCCACACACGTTTGTGAGAGGGTTTTTTTCTTTCTTTCTATCTTTCTTCTTTTTTTGGAGGGCGGAGTGAAGAATTTCTGTGAATGCGATGTTTGAAATCTATTATCCTTCGACAAAAAGGCTGAAAGTAGTTCATCTAAATTTAAAATCCTGCTGGTGTGGAATTAATCACTCTGCTCTCACAATCCGGGTATTTCGGTGGGATATGATTCATGTCAGAATTAAAGCCGCATTAACAATAGATCTGTTGTCTCTTTGTAGTCAAACAGCATTCTTTATATGGACAAAGGTATCTGATTGTCAACTGTTGCCAGTCCATCCAGATCCCCTAACATGGGCACTAACATGATTAGACATAAATAGCTCGTGTCTCAATAGACTGTGTAACTAGATACCTTCACCACAACCACTCAAATACTCCACATGCCACAGATAGGAGTCACTATAGAATACAATTTGCACAGATGGGTCAAAAATCTGGAGTCGACCGCTCGGTTTCGGACCAGCGTGTCTCGTTTCGACATGGAAACAGCAACATTTTAGGCCTGCTTTGCTTCTTCATTTGCTCGTGGAACAGCAGTGAAGGGCGGAGAGGCAAAAAAAATGAGTGTGTAGAATAATAGTTGTTTGTTAAAACTATTTACCAGCTATGAAAGTGTCTTGACTCCAGGCTGGAATTACGTCACAGTCGGACTTATCAAGCAAGGCAAATAAGAAGGGTGCAAGCTATGTTCTTAAAGTCCATCCATCCATCCTCTACAGCGCTTCATCCAACTAATGGGGCAGGAGAAGATACCAGCTGACCGTGGCCGAGGGCAGGGTACACCCTCAACAGGCCAGCCGAGAGAGAGAGAGAGAGAGAGACGAGCTCTGAGCAACTTAGAGTCACCAATTACCTTCAATTGCATATTTTCTGAACTGGAATATCCAGAGAACACTCAGACACACGTGGGAGAACATGGAAACAGTGCGGCCTCCCTCCAACAGAGCTGAAGGCAGGAGGACTGACGACCTCGTTCCTAAAGTGAATCCGGTAATCGAACTGCAAACGGGATCACTGACAGTGAGAGGCGGATGAAACGACTGCTCTGACAAATGCATCTTGTTTATTGCTTGAACTCACATTCCGAGCAGACCGTTCCTGCAGAGACATGCAGACATTCCAGGGACACGCCAGGGGAATAAAAAGTCCTGAGGAAACTTTAGACGGAACAGAAAACGCACACAGAGTGCACATCAATACAAATTCAGACAGCACATCGCCCCAAAAGTATGATTAGTCTAGCAGAAATCGGTGTAAAACTATGTTGACTCAGAAATATGTTCTACCTCGTGCACACAAAGACTTCCTGCCCAGGTAAACAATATCAGTCTCTCAGTAAGAGGATTTGTAAACTGGCTGTGGCACTTCAGAGATAAGATTCAGTCAGAAACCAACAAAGAGTGGGATACTATTTGTCCTCTATATAAAATAGAAGTAAATTTGATACATTTACACAAATTCAGCATCGGTGGGCACCAAACGTTTTCACAAACTGTATTTACAACAATGCAAGAGATGACAGAAAAACACAGGAATATTCAGACGAAGGATTTGATTAAATCTTGCAAAGTTGTCAGGTTCTTTCCATCGGATTGTCTAATTCGGTTTGTGGTCTTCCAGATGGCCGTGGAGCTTCAGAGAAATACAAAAATAACACTCTGGATCTTCTCTTGTTCGGGATTACTCCACTCCCTTCATGAACTCCAAGAATTCTGTGAAATGAAGGAAGTCACAGTGTGTGAATGGCAGCGCCTCCAACAAATTGTTGAAAAGTTAAAAAGTGAGCGGCCTGTCTGGAAAGTATTTGTGCAAACTGAACGATGAATGACGCTTATAGAACCATTTTTTCCCCTACATAACAATTTTCACGTCTCTCTCGTGCTTAAAATAGGTCAATCTTCTCACCATCATAGTCAATTTTGCCGTCATTGTTCTTGTCCCCGTCTTTCATCAGTTCCTCAATGTCATCCTCGGTGATTGCCTCTCCTGTAGATTCCAGCATCATTTTCAGCTCGTCCAAGTCAATGTAACCGTCTGCGTTTCTGCGTGAGCAAAGCAGTAAAGTATATTATTGGTGCCTTGCGAACCCGGAGGAGGCAGCAGGGTAGGTGGCGGGTTCCCTGGGTGACATGTGACTGATCGTATCCAGAATTTAAGCACCGAGGAACCATTAACCGTGAGAGAGAGGAAAAAAAAGTGCGGCAAAGTCTGTCCTTTGATGCTCAGACGAGGTGTCTGGCTTACATGGAGTGGGTGTTTGAAATATTCTGAGCTGTCAAAAAGGATTATGGAGCAAACTACATGCTGTACTCTGCAGAGCTGCTTGGCATTTTGTCAGTACACATAATTGCGCACGTTGAGCATACTTTGCTGGAACCACGCGACGAAAAGCAATTTGATCACCAGACTGCAGCAATTTCTCAGATGATAGCATCCTCTGAGATTCTGCCAGTTAGCTGCCGCTGGTGCATTAATTCTTAAAAGAGGGATAATGGTGGGAAGTAGCAGCAGCGTTTAAAAAAATGAAACTCACTTGTCAAACATTCGGAACAGCTCTGCCAGCTCCTCTTCTGACTTGCCTTTGCTGTCATCCTTCATGCATCTCACCATCATGACCAGGAACTCGTCGAAGTCCACCGTGCCGCTCCCTGCACACAGAGCGCACCCCATCACCGCCACATGCTAACATTTGGCAACGAATTCAGCCGAGCTCGTCTTGTTATTTTAAGTTCTTTTGACATCGGGTTCAGGAGGTTTTCTTTATTGTGTGGTGATAGACGTGCGAGCAATGAAAAGGTCAACGACGACCATTCACTGGGTTTAATGCGCCGCGCCGAGGTCGTGTTTTGATTTACCGTCTTCATCCACCTCATCGATCATCTCCTGCAGCTCCTCTGGTGTGGGGTTCTGACCCAGCATCCTCATCACCTTCCCCAGCTCCTTGGTGCTGATGCAGCCGTCTTCTGCATCTTGCACGAAGATGTCGAAGGCGGCTTTGAACTCTGCAACGGTACACGAGAAAACAACCCTGCTACACCAGAGAAATATCACAAATTTTTTTTTTTTTTAATTTCTTGCATGTAGATTACACACCATTTTTCTGTTCATCTGTCAGCTGCTCAACCTTTAAAAACAGAAAAAGAGAGAACAGTTATTAAATTTTCACATTAAACCACGGTAAAAAAACATTTTACAGAATCTTAAGTTTTTAAAAATCAAGACATTCTCCCTCAAGAAGAATGAAATCGGCATGTGGTCAACATTATCTTTGTCTGTTTTGCTAACTTTTCACTCAATAAAAGTGTGCCACACATGGTTCCACCCCTGACAAAACGCAGAATCTATATATCATGTGTGAGAGCCAGTGAGAGGAGGAGTTAAAAATAAACAGACAGGAGGATCAGGAACCACAGATAAAGCACACAATACACAGCGCTTTAAATTAGCATAGCTGTGGATCTGAACCAACAATGGAACAGTAATCCTGGAAAAGCTACCACGAATGAGAGAGGGAGACAGCTGCTTATGTAAGAGTTATCTTTCGTTGTTCGCTATAAATTAAACATACACACACATATAGACAATCTCACATCCATGCCTTTTTAGAGATGATGTATGAAAAAAAAAACAAAGTATCTAAACAAACGTATGTAATATACACCCCTGTGTGTTTTTACTGACTCGGCGGCGGCGCTGACTGGGGATGTGAATGGATGAGACAGCCGGCTGCCTGTCCTGGCGGTGCTGGACAGATAGCCGCACGGCTCCCAGGCTCACAGATAATGCTGGAATCCAGCCGCGGGGGGTTTATCTAAACCTGAAGCCCCTCTCTGGCACCACAGAGCACCGGACACACAAGCATCTGAGCGACCGGCCAAAATTAGCCATCAGAAGTGGGATCGTTCCATTTGAAGTAATGAATGAAGCGGCGGAGAGCGGACCGGGGCTGTGGCCCGCCGGTGACCTCGTGAGTGGCTCCTGTCACCTCTGATAGGCCGGCGGCGGGGCAACATCCAGAGACGTATATGGTGCTAATTCTCATCTGACATCAGCTGGTGATGGGAGTGATGTGCTGTACAAGCCGCATCAAGACGGATTTGTCAACTGTTCAAGTCATGTCACATGTCAGAAACTGAAGATAGACGTTAAACACAGCGATAACCACACAATCCGATGATGTTTCCTCATACCTTACATGCAAAAGGGAGAACACCGTTATATTATCTTGTTAATAATCTGATTAGTTCTCACAGAGTTTTGTTCAACATCCAGAAACCAGCCACACACTCTCAGCTTCGTGAGCTACAGCAGGACGTACCGCCGCCTTGTAGATGTCGTTCATGTTGGAGGCTTGGTCTGCTGCCTGTCCCGACAGTGAAAGAAAGGAGGAAAGGTACCGTCCAGATCGGGGCAGGACTCTGGCCTCGTCCTGGGAGGGCTTTATAGCCGCAGGCCGGCGGTCCCTCCCTGGGCTGAGCTGCCTCCCCTTTGTTTGTGCCTCATTTTGTGTCCGCAAACGTGTGTCTGTGTATGTGTGTCATTTGGCCAATCTGTCACAATCACCGGGCTCAGATAAAAATGCAGCAGCTCTTAGGGGGCACACTTTGGAATGGAATGAAGTGAGGGGGCACGCATGGCGAGCCCTAATCTCCAGGGAGGGGGGGCTATAGAGACACTCAACATTCCTCTCGACCTGGACCGGCGACTCCAGGGAAGGCTGGACACTCTGACAGTGTCTGTCAGAGTGTGTGTGTGGGGGTGGTGGGGGAGGTACGAGGTAGTCTTCAACCAGCACACCATGGAAGGAGGCAGGAGGAGGAGGAGGAGGAGGTCACTGCTGGTCAAAAACACGCACTCGTACACATGTAGACTTCTATTTTACACCCGGGGGGACATTTAACCTGTTGCGATGCTGAAACACTGGTTTTCCGCCAGAGACGCCTCTGGTAGCAGAGTGCACTAAAACGCGACGCATCGATGGTTTTAGTAAGACGCGTGTTTTACTGCGACAGCACGGAAAAATGTATTGTGAGGAAATGACTGATCTGATGTGACAAGTCTTCCTTTGTGTCCTCAGTCAGGGGAAATCACATGTTGTTATCTGCAGGGAAAAAGACAAAACGAGAAACAAAATTAACGGTTGTGGATGGCAACTGAAGAAAAGACAAGTCAGTCTTCAGGTCTGAGATTTCCATTTTTATGTGCTATCATGCTGGGACCTTTTTTAAAAAAAAAAAAAAAAAAACTTAAGATGGCATATGGCATATTTTCATTAACATTTCTCTCTGCAGGCTGCATCACTGGTTTTCAGGAGAGTCCATAACCGTTCCTGAAAAACCAGACTGTGGATTATCGAGGTACTCCTGGTCCTGAGGGGCCACAGCCCTGCACGTTTTCAACATGGCCCTGCTTTGACACACCTGGATAGGACGAATGTGTCACCATGAAGCTCTACAGAACGTCTGATAACAAGCCACTCACCACAGCGAGGAATTTTAAATCAGGGACACATGGAAGCCGTGCAGGACTGCTGCCCTCCAGCACCACGAGAGCCCACTTCAAGTCCAGAATAACAGGTGAGAGTAAACACAAGCTGGATCACTCTGTACTGAAATGTTGTTGTAGCATTTATCCCTGTCACATCTGAATGAAAACACAACTGCAACAGTTCAGAATCAGTGAAAAAAGCGGAATATATTATCAACACTTAATAAAAATGTAATTCATTCCAATCTTGAAGAACCCAAATTGAAATGAAATTGTTGCCTTCAATTGCATGTGCCTTTCATTAATCTGTAATTTGGGGGTAAGATGTAAGTCTTGACATAAGCAGGTAAAATAATCATGTGACCAAATCAATATTTATTGATATTGATATCTATGCATAGTATGCATAGTATGCATTTTTGGAGCAAAATTATCTTTTTTTATAATTGTTTTTTGGGAGCGCAGCGGAAAATAAATGCGTCTTTTGAAAGACATTTTAGACAAGCATAAAAATCTAAATTTTTGCATTTATTGGTAAATATTTGACTTAAAGTCATTTTTAAACAGCTAACCTTCTTCAAAGGTTCTCACAATTTTTATTTGGATTTGATAAACATTTGTCTGTGCCACATTCTGTCTGAGTGACACAAAATGTTCATGCTAGTAAATATTCAAAACAACACACTTGATATTATGTTTCATAAATCCATGTTCATGTGCATTGCCTAACTAAATGTCATTTTGTAGCTTTTTGTGCAACATAACCTGGGCCAGCAGAGGGTGCTGTTCACTACACGTGCATTAAATTAAATTGTTGCACAAGCCTGCCTCCGGATATCCAATTTATCAATAGTGGGGAAGGTGAGAAATCTGGGTCAAACAAAACAAACACTTGCAGACGCATTTAAACTGAATTGTACACAGCGCACGAGGCTGCGCGCCTTTTTTTTTCAGGTTCCTCTGAAACAAGGCCATCTCAATCACTTGACTGTGTGATCCACGCACGTGCTCTCACAAAAAAGCTCTCTCTCTCTCACACACATACACACACACACGCGCGCGCGCGCGCGCGCAGGCAGAGCATGCTGTGGCAGGCATTCTAAGTGAGGAGTGATCATGCTGGTTTATAATGGGATGCTAATGGGGACTGGCACAGCTTACAAGCATCATACAGCCACTGAGAGAGAGAGAGAGAGAGAGAGAGAGAGAGAGAGAGAGAGCTCACACTGAATAACATACATGTACTCACACACAGACAAACACACAGGTCTCCTGACAAAGACTTCACATCAGTGTTTGTCAGTTTCATGCACAACTTTGAGCTTGCACGGAGAAAGACAGGCAGTGGAATGAGGATGTGTTTGTGTGTGTGCGTGCGCTTGGCAGGAGGGGAAAAAAAAATTCTGTGTATGTTTTCTGAGCCATTTGTCAGAATATTCTAATCAAGACACAGCGCGCCGTGTCGTACGAGGCTGCTGGAGCCGGGAACAGAAATGAATCGTCATCGGTGGCAGTGGCTCAATCAGCTGAAACCCAAAGCATACTGATGAGTCTACATGGTCAGCCAGACACATTCATTTGGAGAGCTGAGTGCAGTCTGGTGGGAGCCAAGAGTGATGAGCAGCTCTGCAGGGGGCACTAGATTCTAATGTAAAGCTTTCTTGAGCACACACACACACACACACACACACACACACACACACACGCATGCACACCCGCACACACATGCCTTCGAACCAAAGACTGGCACACACATCAAAGAAAGCATATGGAGTGCTGTTTCATTGGAGCTCTCCACCAATTTCCTCTTACAGAGGAAGGCTGACGAAAGAGCCAGCCATCTCCTCCACACAGCGCAATCAGACAGCGCATCTCAAATCCACAATTCACCGCACACCGCTTTTTGAGGGGTTGCCATAGAAACTCTGCTGGGTAGTAGCGGGCAGAAAATGAGAGGAGATGAGCGGGGCTATTTCCCCCTCCACCTCCCTCTCTGCCTTCCTGCCACCACATTTTGTCCTCAGAGTGACTGTATTATTTTCTATTATTTGCCGTGTATTTGCATACATATGCACACATCAAAAAACTGCATGCAGAAGTGGCTCGCCACAACTAGGGGTTTGACAATTGCTATTTGTGCACCGGAGTCAGTCATGCAAATGAACTAAATCCTAATGAAATCCCAGAGTCGGGCTGGAAATGAGCGCGCACCTAACCCGGGTGAACGCATCCAGGTCGGCTGGCATGTGTTTTTTGAAGTTCCACAATCCTGCAAACTGTGCTCCTTGGTTAAACGGAATGACCGTCATCTGACTGGCTGTGTATTTGCAAGGCTGAAGTTTCATCATCAAGCTGCAGAAAAAAAAATGTCGATTCCAAGTGTGCAATATGTCAAGATGCATGAGGTGCGACATCTCATGCTGGCAGTTCTGAATCAGCTGAACCACGTTTGTAAAGATCTACTACTATGCACGGCGTACATCCTGCCAGTTCCAATACTCATGTGATATTCTGATTGCGTTGACGTGCAGCTGAGCTTGAAACATAGGTCCTGAGCTCTCTCCTCCTCCTCCTCCTCCCCTCTGTGTCCTCACCTCCTTGATTGCCAGGAGGAGGAGGAGGAGGGGAGCCGAGGCTGTCAGCTTCTCTTTCTTTCCCTCCACTCTTTCCTCCTCTCTCTCCCTGTCTGTTTCTCTATTTCGCTGCCTCCTTTCATTGATGACCAACCTGTCAGCCGCTCCTGTCATGGCGGGCTGCGATCGCTCTGCATGTGACCGAACGATACACGGTCTTTTCCTCAACTATGCGAGTAGCTCCATCCGTCCAGCGAGCGCTTCAGCAGAGAAGCCCAATTTCTGAGCAGTGACAACGACTAACCTCAATTGAGGGATTTGTCTTGGGAGACGGGGGGGGGGGAGTCTTCACTTTGCTTGACTGCGTTCAGTGGGTCCTTTCTGAAACTTGGTGTTACGCAGTGTTCCTTACATCAGAGCTCTAATGAGCCAATGGCCATATTAGCTCCGGCGTGGATACAGCCACACACTAACTTTTTGCCAAGGGGCAGCGTTTTCCAGTCCACTGGACCGCCAAGTCGCCTACCACCCTTTCTACCCCTCCATTTTCCCCCTCGTGACCTCCATGACAGTGTATTAGACACCCAGAAAAGAGTTTCCCTCACATGTATAGCGAATGAAATTCCCGTCGAGCAAGAGGAGAAAATGTGTTTTCAGCTCTGTGGCGAGCGGTCAAGGTTTTATACATGCATTTTTAAAGTGATTTGTCCAATTCAAGACCTTTTACAATCAATCAGCGTCAGTTTGGTGCTGAGTTAGAAAGAAGATGGAAGACTCTGTGTGTGTATGTACAGTTTTTCAAACTTTGCTATTTTATTCCACTCAGCACTGCAACGGCTGACTTAACTGAAATTCCTCTCGCAGTTTCCCAAAGAGACGAAATGAAAGGAACACATTCCAATACAATGCGGTCTTGCGCGCAGCCGACATTACCTGACGTGACTGCAATCTGACACTGATTTAGGTAGAATCCACAGCAGAGCTGCTGCCCTGGATTGCACTGATTTTCCAGATCAAGTGCTTGTTTGGTGTAAAAGTTACAACAAAGTCTTCACTTGTCAAACACCCTGCAGACACATCAGTGAGGAGAGAGAGCCGTGCACTTCACCAGCATCCTTATTTTATTTCTGATTCCAGTCTGATTCTGTGGAGTGCACTACATGAAATGACTCCTGCTCCGAGAGCAGCTGTGAAACGCTTTTAAATCCAACGCTTTTTTAGATGCTGTGCAACTGTGTCGTCATTGGCGCTGCTCGTGCAACACTGTAAACCTGCCGAGTAATATAAAATAGAATGTAAAATTTGCGGTTTTATACAACTGAGGCCGCTGCTAATACAGTTCAATATAGCATCAAGTCATTTATTGGTGATACATGTAACAGACTTATTATATTGCTTTTTAAAACATTTGGTTTGAAATTCAATACATTCATTTAGTAATTAAAGGAACAATCAGGAAACAATCGGAGCACATGCAGGTCTGTGGGAGCCCTTCTGTCAACCAAACACAAGGGATAAAATGGGAGAGAAAGTGCTGTGACTGATTGCAACAATTTTATTTTTAAGCCCCTGTAAGTGGAGCAAATGACAAGAATTGCCTGTCTTTGTAAAAAAAAAAAAAAAAAAGAAAGAAAAAAAGAAAAAAAAATCCTCCGTGCACACACACCCATTTTGGATTTGCCAGTGTCGCTGCCTTCTCCGCTTCCCCTCAAATAGCTGCTCTCTGAAATGGAATCCGAGGGCCCTCCGGGTTTCTGACAATGTTTTAGACATTTCTAAGTGAAATGAACAGCGGTACAACTTCAGCACTATTAAATCTAAAAAGTTCTACTCTGCCGGTTTGGAGGGAAAAACCGGGTCACAATTTTTCACTCTTCCAAGGTTCTACCAACCCCCCCCCCCCGCTCTAAAATTCACATTTGCATTTCTGAGGAAAATGAAATCCCGAGAAGTCCCATTTGAGCACTGAGAAATAAGAAGAAAGCTTTAAAGGTTTGAACTAAATCTAAACTCCCATTTAAACAGCAACACATTGTAGCAGGTTATTATGAAGTTACAGTTTATGAATTTTATTTTGTTACCTTTTATCAGATAATCTCTGATTTAAAGAATAAGTTTGTTCATTAAAGAAAATGACAATTTCAAATGCAGGTTCATTGGAAATATATATATAAAAAAACTATGGAGAGTCATAAGACAGAAATCAGCAAGTTAGTGCAGCATCTTGAGGTTTTTAGAAGATAAAAAAAAATGTTAAAAATATGTTACATTACAGCAAGAACATTTTGTCATCGTTTCAAGTTGAACAAATCTGAAAGGGTTAGCTGTGGTATGAATGTTTTTGCATTCAGTATTTCGGGAATTACTCCAAAAATCTGCAAAACATGGAATATGGATGGTTAAAATCAATATACAGACGACAGTAGACTTTATAGTTTTCTCTCATAAAGCAAGAAACCACAATGAATCAGAAATCAGCATGAGAAAGGCGTCGGAAGTGAATTTGGTATAAAAGCTGCAACAGGTGAGATAACACGTCACATCAAACACGAGGTGAGCTGCAGAAAAATTCCCAGCTTGATTAAATCTGGTTCAACAAGAAATCTAAATCAGATATTATTCTGTCATGTTCACGCTGCAGTTTGGAGTTATCAGTGTGCAAAACACTTAACTGTTTCAGACATATTTGCAAACACTTGAGCCAAGGTAAAGATCATGAAATATTAGAAGACGAGAAGAAAGGGTCATCTCTCATAACCCAGGGGACTGAAATGTACGTTTCTAGTGAAGAGGAATGTCAAAAATGTAACAGATACAGAAACATACTTTCTACCCAGCAGGGCTCCAGATGCAAGATGTACAGTTTTATTAGTTATACAATTCATGGAGCTGTCTGGGGATGAACGCCCTCCAGAGGCTCATTCAGAAGATAAATTGGCCTGAAATTCATTGGTCCTGCAGACAGTCTGTGTCTCCCTTTGTAAATCTCACTCTCTGCCCCCTGTTTGTTTGTGCAAACCCACTCAACACAAACTGTCACAAACACACACCAGCATACACACATGTCCCCTAATGCCCCCAAGTTCTTCTGTGTTATTCCGGGTTGCAGGAAGCTTGCACAAAAATGAAAGGGTGGGGAGAAAGAAAACACCTATGCATCTGTCTGCATAGCTGAAGTCCGGCCCCGGGCCTACGAGGCTTCAGTGAAGTGTGCTGTGATTTGACAAGGCCAGTGACGAGAGGCACTGTAAATATCCGGCTGTCATGTGACTCACTTCATGGCCTCGAGGAGCCAACGAAAGGTCAACGTTTCCTGATGCCATTGCCAACAACGAAATTAAGTGACTTCTCTTGCTCACGCGTTTGTCCCCATTTTAGGAGACGAATACGTTGAGAGGTGCTGCATCAAACATCGGTTCACGTTCCCACCAGTGCACGTCGTCATACGTGCCCACGCACACACAGGGTTGGTTACACAATCTCGTCTCCCATCTCCCGGATGTGTACGAATATACGTGAAGCAAGGCGCTCGGCATGAGGCACGCCGCACGGATTCCAGACCTCTGGGTTCGTCCCCATGCGCGGCATGTCTGACTTTGACAGCCTTCCTCATAAGGCTGATTGTGATCCACGTTCTTCATCCCAGCGCAGTGCAAAAGGTTAAACAGCATAATTCGGCGACTTCACATGCAGGAGCGAAAACCATCATGAAATCAAAAGGGCAGTTTTTGACGTAACTGCCGCTCCGCTGTGAACATGTGGCCTTAAAAGGGCTTTTGCACGCTTGTATTTATTTTGCATACTTTAATTTTTCCACCTCTCACTGCTAATGCACTTGTACTTAGGTGCAAAGCCACCTCAACCCATCTGCTCTAATGCATATCACAGAAGTGCTTTGCACAAATACTGTAGATAAAAATAGATTTAAAAAATAAAACTACTATTTTTTTTTGTTAAAGAACTGACTTGTTTTAACAGAAATACTATGAAGAATGTTCAAAGACAGAAAGAGCAGTCAAACATGAAGTAAGGGTGGCGAGGTAAGGTACACTGAGTGGGTGTTTGCAGGCATAAAGACAACAAATACACACCACTGGGTGATCATATACAGTATATATACAGTAGGGTTCAACCTGTGGGGCGGGTCTGCCCTGTGGGCTGCAGAGAACTGCACTGACAAAACCCATATTCTGATTCTGGTGCTTCATTCCAGCATGATATATTAAAAAAAACTCAGTATTTATAGGGACAACACAACACGAATTCACTGTGAGCGTAACATTTTGGCACTGAGGGTTTTGACAGTTTTGGTTGTCTCCTCATCCCTGTGTTGGTGGTTCAAGCTCAACTTGGTTTAAATCAAATGTTAATGCAGGGCAAAACGCGCTATACAACTGGAGTCCTTTTAACATGACAAGCTGACTTTTAATTATGTACGTATCCCAGCAACCTGACACAGTATCAAACAATCAATACAATTTCTATAAAATTTAAAGGCAGAATTAACAAATTGCCAATTCATAAAAGTAAAAACACAGTGAGACAGACAGTCCCAGTCCCACACACACACACACATTCAGTGCTACGGGCCATTCAGGGTCACCAATAAACCTAAAATGCATGATTCTGGACTGTGGGATAAATTTTCAATAGTGAGGAAACCCACTCATGCAGTAGAGCATGCAAACCACACACACACACACACACACACACACACACACACACACACACACACACACACACACACACACACACACACACACAATTAGTTACTTCAGTGTGTCCCAAAAACATATGAATAACATCCAGCCACTCCACATGAAAGTACAGCTTCATAAAAGCCAACAGTGACTGCAGCAAAGGGCTCCTGTTAGTTTGAATGCGGAACAATTTAAAATCACCGTTGAAATCCGGGTGTCAAACACTAGCCTGCCAAAGCTGCTAAGACCAAACCCTGCTAAAAAATCAAAATGCCCCTAAAAAAATGTACATTTTTGAAAAAAGTAACTGTACTTCCTAATATTTCCCCTATAAGTAGATGTGACTAAGAGTGGGGAACAAGCCAAGAGATCAGTGTTAAAACAGTGAGCTACCTTAGGAACCTCCCAAGCGGATTATTATAGAATGATCAGCTAGTTCACTTTAGTTATTGGTAGCAAACTAGCACCAGCCTCAAAAGCAACATTTCTAGGGTGAAGTTATGACAACATGCAAGCTAAATCCTGCAAAAACCCAGCGTATTGGGAAGTGATGGGTATTGTCAACGTTAGTCTGAGGGGAAACACAGTAGCAGATCGAATTTCTACAATTATTTGGAAAGAATTTTTTTTTCTATTTTTTATGCAACAAAATCCTTCGTGGAAATACAACCGCAGTCCCTTGAATTTTCACTGTATTTTGCACAAAAAGGCATTGTTAAAAAAAATGCATTTCTTTTCATTTTTTTTTGTGCAAAGATGTTTAAATAAATTGCTTTCTGGGGGCTCATCTTCCCTTAATTTGCAAACCTCCTGATAAAGACCGGTGTCCAAAGGCCCTGAAACTCTGCACCGGCCTCAGTGGAAAAGCCACTAATGGAAATCTGCCCATGTGCTAAAACACTCATCACTCTGATTAACTGGGCAACATTAAATCAATTTCCGACTCTGCCACTGGTCTCTAGATAAAATGTGGTTTACTTTGTGCTGTTTACTGTGCAGTGGGGAGACATGGAAGATCATGGAGGGATTAAGTTAGATATCACTATCAAGATTATGAAGTCATGAATCTCACCCCCTGTGGAGGCCCGAGACAGGTGAATCTAACAAGCTCTCTCTATTATGTCAAACTGACAAATTGGGGCTGTCAAAATGTCTGCTGGGAGACCCTAAGAACACAAACCTAAGTAATTTATTTGTGTAGGAACGCTACATATGCCCCCCCTCACCCTCCACCTCTTATTAAAAAATATATATATATATATATATATATCATAGTAAATGTGTTAAATCTGTGTATGTGACTGTAAAAAGGGATCATAATGACTTGATATATGATTGTGACACCTTATTTTACATTGACATTTTACTGTTTTGGTTTTCAAACTTAAAAGAATACTTGTAAAGATACAAATGTGAACACAGAAAGTTTTATGGAGCGAACTTGTAGAACTCTTGTCTCTTCAATGAAAAAGCTGCTCACATGCGGTGACCTTTTGGCTATATTTTTACTGGCTCGTTCTTTCAAAATTTCACTGCGTGAGCTCTAAAATGCACCACGCAGCCACTCACTGCACCCACTCTGACATATTGAAGTAGAGTTACCATGTCTTGTGGTCATGGGTTAAGGAATAACTAGTATTATTAGTGCAAACACAGAGATTCAAAGAGGTAGACAGATGTTTCTGCGATCTGATTCTTCACGGCCAGGACGGAAAATGTTTTGTTTCTCCTGTGTCTGAAGTTCGACTCTCGGTCAGAGTTTCCTTTCCAGTTCCCCTGCATGGATTTTCCCAGGGAGGCTGTGAACTGTGATACTCCGATCACTGGCATACACTGTTAAATCCCCCCTGTTTCAAAATGGGGGCCAATATCCCGGGCTGCCAGTCTGAAATACTGTACCCAAGGTCCGCGTGACACAGCAGAGGCCTGTCAGCCAGGACAGACCCACAGTATCCAGGGTATAAGCAGCTCCAGGCGTATCTCATCCTCTTCTGGGGCCACCAAGCAGTTTTTGACTCCTCTGGTGAAGAGGAAGAGTGAAATAGTTGAGGACATCCCTCGAGACTCAGGCTCTGCCAAGGGAGGGCTGTCCCCCGGTTTCAGGGGATCCTCAAAGTGCTGAAGGTGTCCTCATTCAAGGTCAAAGCATGCCCACTCTTGGTAAGCCCCAGAACATCTTTGAGGCCAACCGAAAGTCCCTCTCCATGGCCCCTCCAAACTAGTCCAATACCAAAGACTTTGCTTGACCACGGTGTTTGTTTTGGACAATCCATACCGAGCACAGAAGTCTAATAACAGCTCGACACTTGAAATCAGATTGGGTAGGCCGTTCCTCACAATCACCCTCTTTCAGGTTACCCAATTGTTGCTATGAAGTAGTAAGACTAGGAAATCTGTCGGCGGTGCCCTTTCCAGAACGTCACCCATCCACTCCAAGAAGGCTGCTGGTTAGTGAAGAAGTACAAACAACAGCCAGAGTTTTCCTCCCTGCTATCTTAAGCTGTATTTAGGTGAGACAGTTTCTCTTGCTGGGGTCCACGATGCCATGTGCCATACTCCCAAGTGGCTTCCTGCTCTCTCACACTGTGTGAGGAGGAAGAGACATTTTTCTTGTTCATGTTTTTGATACATGTTCTCATATTGAGGAAGAGAGAGAGAGAGTGAAAGAGAAAGCTTTACTGCTGATAAATTTGAACTGCAGAGGATATTTTCTACACTGTGACAGCAGCATTTGCAGAGGCAAATGAGTTGGCCCTCACATACACTCATAAATGTTAAAATAGTGTTGATCGGTGCATTCCTAGATGTGAATTTGTTGGGATAAATGATTTATGAATAATTTATTAAATGCATTATTTATTTATTTCATAGCTTACTATGTGCTCAGGGGCTATTTTGGAACAGCATAAAATAAACAAATAAATTATAACTTATTATTTGTCTATTTTTATTTTATGGCAAGAAATATTTACATGCATATTTTACAGTCATCACACTGGAGGTTTATTGTCATAAAGAAAACAGTCATCTTTACTCATGCCAAGGCTAAATTACTATATATTTTTGGCTTTCAAAATAAATAGTGGGGATAATTTTGGGTGCATAATAGAAAAATACTGGGTGCATCAAAACAAGAAACCTCTGGTCCAGCACTGGCAACAATATAACAAATTTTTCTTGCATAATTGGTCTCATCCTTTACTTTATTGACCATTGTTACAAAGAGAAATGATACGACATAAGGATGCAAGTTTGCTCCAAATTTCTTGAGTCATGTAGCTTTAATCAGATTCAAAATAACTTTGTCACCGGTTCTGTTCCTCATTTTTATGGACAGAATTTCTAGTCACAGCCGGGGGCCAGAGGGGATCAGGTTTGGTAGCCACAGGATTTCATCTCTGCTTTTTGCAGATGATATTGTCCTGTTGGCTTCACCGAATCTGGACCTGCAGCATGCACTGGGGCGGTTTGCAGCCGAGTGTGAAACAATGGGGATGAAGATCAGCACCTCCAAATCCAAGGCCATGGTCCTCAACAGCAAAAAGGTGGTCAGCCCTCTTCAGGTAGGCAAAGAGACCTTTCCCAAGAGGAGGAGTTCAAGTATCTTGGGGTTTTGTTCAAGAGTGGGGGAAGGATGGAGCGTGAGATTGACAGGCGGATCGGTGCAGCGGCTGCAGTGATGCGGTCATTGTATTGGTCCGTTGTAGTGACGTTGAGAGCATCGCCTTTTGGCTCAGCTCTCAGTTTATCAGTCAATCTACACCCCCACCCTCACCTATGGTCATGAGCTTTGGGTCACGACCGAAAGGATAAGATCCCGGATACAAGCAGCTGAAATGAGCTTCCTCCGTAGGGTGGCTGGGCGCTCCCTTGGAGATAGGGTGAGGAGCTCGGAGTAGAGCCGCTACTCCTCCACACCGAGAGGAACCAGCTGAGGTGGCTCGGACATCTTTTAGGATGCCTCCTGGACGCCTCCCTAGGGAGGTGTTCCAGGCATGTCCCACGGGGAGGAGACCCCGGGGAAGACCCAGGACACGCTGGAGAGACCATGTCTCTCGGCTGGCCTGGGAACGCCTTGGGATCCTCCCAGAAGAGCTGGAGGAAGTGTCTGTGGACAGGGAAGTCTGGGCATCCCTGCTGAGACTGCTGACCCCGCGACCCGGCCCTAGACAAGCAGTAGAAAATGGATGGATAGAAAATAACTTTATATTTAAATGATTTATTATTAACATGAAATGTGTCACTTTTCTTTCTTCTTCACAGCTAACTTCCTCTTTCACACTTTAAACACCTCTGTGTTTGTTGTTTGCTCCAGTTTAACCTTTATCATTATTTTGAATCAACCATCCGTCTCCCACACTGCTTCACCCGACCGAGGGTCATGAAGGGTCGGAGGTGGTCCCAGCTGTCAGGAGTGTTTGGTTTGACCATAAAAACAGTTTGAAGACTCACTTGCAAAAACATAACATTAGTTTTCATTAAGAATTTTGCAGACATTAAAACACAAACAATAACAAATACAGATTTTCTGAGTTGAACTCATTTTATTCACGTATGAGAGAGCATCTAATTAAACGCCACGCAATCGTAAGCTGATTCATTGAGGTCAACTTTGGGACAGAATTCACCCAGGCAGGTAATTCATGTCCTGGATGTGCTTTTGGTATTTAAATGAGACGATGTAAGATGACAGCAGCGAGCATGATATACTAATGTGTGATCAGGTCCAGCTCCCGCATTAACTCTTTCCGTATTCAAAATGCACCAAAGACAGAAAAGAGTCTAAACTGGCATTTCAAACTCTGCACAGAAAACCTTTTAGAAAAAATATCTCAAGCTAAAAACGCTCAACAAATAAAGGACTATGCTGAAGGAGGACTGAGGTCTTTCTGAGTAAATTATCACAGGCAGGTTTAGT